>NW_015388013.1:98096-102163 GCF_001527695.2 Protobothrops mucrosquamatus | reverse complement strand
TCTGCAATGGTAGACTCATCCAATTGCATGGAAAATGAAGAGTTTTGGAGAATACTTATCAGTTTTTTTTCAACATTAACTGCCATTTCTTCAATTCGTCACTTTACTGTGCTATCGCTTAGGGGCAACATTTTTAAAATTTCAGGTATATCCTGATGCATTACTGTTGAGATAAATTCTTTTATAGAGGGTATTATTATAGTTTCTCCAATATTATAGCTTTTACCACTTTTTGCAATTAATTGTGAAATGCGATAAGCGGCAATTAATCCATCTTCGTTCGCTGCATGTTGTTTCTTAAATGATGCAACAATTGTTGAACAATTTTGAATTTTTTATATATATTTCCTGAAAATATTCAATGGACTTGTCCTTATCATTTGGATGCTTTGTAGAAAGATGTTCTCGCAATCGACTTGGCTTCATTGCCTCATTGGATAATGTTTTATGACACAATAAACACATTGGATGTTTTTTATTTACAACAGATTCTATGAAACCCATCTTCAGATACTCTGGCAAATAGCCACGAGCGTATTTCTTTTTTTGAGACATGGACTCACAATATTTTGTTTGAAGCTGTAGGCACGTGCTCACTCTCACAAATCTAACTGCGTACTGACTAGTGCGACCGCAAACAAAAGAGCCTGCACCGTGTATCGTCATCTGCTCATGCCTCTCGCGCATCGTGGATTAGGTTTGGGGGGGTGCCGTCTACCAGCTCTGCTTGTCTGTTACAGCTGGGTGGTGTGGGGGGAGATGCGCAAGCTATTCTGAGACGAGGCTCTTGTGTTTGCGGTCGCACTATAGCACCATTTAATTTCACTTGTGTAACGTGAACTAAACTTATGCGCGGGCGATAAAAATAGTATATTTTCAGAAATTTAAATTGTCACGGGGAATTTTATGAAAACCTAATGAAAATGTTTTTAAATAATGCTATGAAATTTTTTTAAAAAGTCAATTAAATTTAAAAAAAGGAAAGTGCTTCAGTATTGGACAAAACCCCTACCGCCCACCATGAAAGCTGGAACGCCCACTAGTGGGCGGTAGGGACCAGGTTGACTACCACTGGCATAGAGGGACGGGTGGATGAAATAGTGGAGAAAATGGAAGGAATGGAGGATAGACTGGAAAAAAAAGTAGAAGAAGGTGTGGAAATTGCTCAAAATGATATTGTAATGTCACAATATAGAGAAATGGAGTATGCTGTGAGGATTAGAGGATTAAAGGAAGATTTACAGGAGAAATTGAAGGAAGAAATTACAGAGGCTCTGGCTTTGGTTTTGGAGTGCAATCCCAAAGTTATTTTTGGAGAAATCGAAAAAGCTTATAGAGTAAATTCTTGGATTGCACGCCAGAGAAAACTACCCAGAGATGTCATTGTTTATTTTTCTAGAAAAACACGTCGCAATGAGATTATACAGGCTTTCTACCAGCAGAGATTTCAGATTGCTGCCCAAGATGTTATACTTTTAAAAGAAATACCTCCAAAAATTTTGAGAAAAAGGAAGGAATTTGCTTTTTTGGCTCAGAAGTTAAAGAAGCAGCAGATGCCTTTCAGATGGGATATTCCTGTTGGAATTATAGTGAATCGTGCAGGGACTCGTTACAGGTTAAATACGCTTCAAAAGGCTAAAAACTTTTACTTAATGGTCCTGAAAGCTGATTCACCATCAACATCGCGATCTAAAGGAATGGAAGACTCAACGGAACAACTACTTGTTGAATTGCCTGGAGCTATATCACCATCTGCAGGAGATTTTCAGTGTCAACAATTGTTTGATGTAAAAAAAGATCCAAAGGAGCAAAGAATGACCTGTGCAGCCTACAAACGTAAGGAGAAAGAACAACAAAAAGAACTCGCACCTAAAACATATTCACCTACCTCGGAGCCGGTGGGAGGGGCAAGGCCAAAGAGATCTGTTATGACAGATATACAAGGAATGCTCCAGAAGCTTCACAAGCCAAAGGATGGTTAAGTTGATGACGTTGAATGTAAATGGTTTGAATTCACCACAAAAAAGGAAGAAAATATTTTACTATTTGAAAGAACATAAAAATGATATTATATGTTTGCAAGAAACGCATATTACTTTTAAAGATCAAAAGTATTTGATTAATTCTAGATTGGGACTTCATTTTATTGCTCCAGCACCGAAGAAAAAAGCAGGTGTGGTTCTTTATGTTAAGAAAGAATTACTGCCAAAATTAATAGACTTTGATATAGAAGGAAGATTTGTGCTTATTGAACTTTTATTGAATGGAAGAAAATGCCTTATTGTTGGCTTATATGCACCTAATCAATACCAGCAGCAGAAACAATTTTATAAACTTTTGCATCAGAAGATAATTCAATTGGATTATAACTCTGTCATTATGATGGGAGACTGGAATGGTGTTATAGATCCCATGAAAGATAAAAAGACTTTCTCTAAAGCTGACTCAAGTTAAATTGCCTAAAAGTTTTTTTGCATTGCAAGAGGATTTGGAATTAAGAGATATTTGGCGAGACCGGAATATAGGAGAAAGGGATTTTACTTATTTTTCGGATAGACATCATTCTCATTCTAGAATTGACTTTTTTTTAATAACTAATGATTTGCTCTCCAGGGTTAAGAAAGTGAAGATTTTTCCTAGGACTTTATCAGATCATAGTCCTGTGTGGATGGAACTTTTAACTGAAGAAGGAAATAGAAGGACTTGGAGGCTAAATGAGAATTTATTAAGACATGAGAGTAATTTGCAGATACTTAAAGATCATTTAAAAGATTTTTTCATGCTGAATATGAATAAGGGCACTTCTATGTCAATGGTATGGGACACTAGTAAGGCTTATATGAGAGGTGCTCTAATCTCAATGAATACTGCGTATAGGCAAAAGCAGACACAAAAACGTAGAGACTTGGAGGAGGAGATTGAAATAAAAGAAAAAGCTCTTATTCTAAACTCAATGGACAATAATTTAAAGGTCTCTATTGCTATGCTGAAGGAACAATTTAATATGTTAATGGCTGATCATATTGCAGTTAATTTGAGGTATATGAAACATAATACATTTTGCAACGCAAATAAACCTGGTAGATGGTTGGCTTATCAATTACGAAAGAAACAAAAACAAAGAATTATAGAGAAAATAAATTATAAAGGTAAAGAAGTTTTTCAACAAGATTTGATTAAAAAGGCCTTCTTGGAATATTTTTCAAAATTATATGCCTCTGAAAATATACAACTTTTTGAAATAGATAGATATTTGCAGCAAGCAAATTTTCCTAGACTTTCAGATGAGCAACAAGGAGTGATGAACTTTCCGATTGTGTCTGATGAGATTATAGAGGCAATCAAACAATTAAAGGTTGGTAAGGCTCCTGGTACAGATGGGTTAACTGCAATATATTATAAAATGTTATCAGAAGAAATGATAGAACCTTTGAGACATCTTTTTAATAGTATCTTGTCTGGAGCAGAGGTACCACCATCGTGGAGATGTGCATTCATATCACTTATTGAACACAGATTATAAGATTTTTACAAAAAATTTAGCTAATAGATTAATGCAAGTATTGAAGCGGATAATTCATGTTGATCAGTCTGGATTTATAATTGGTAGATACATGAAGTATAATGTTAGACAAATTGTGAATTTGCTTGAATATTTGGACAAAAATAATCAAATTCCAGCGGCTTTTATCTTTTTGGATGCTGAAAAAGCATTTGACAAATTGGACTGGCAATTTTTATTGCGAGTGGTGGAGAGAATGAATTTTGGAGACAGATTCTTGTCAGCTCTTAAGGCTATTTATCAACTACAATCAGCACAAGTCGTAGTAAATGGAGGATTGACAGACATATTTAAAATTGAGAAAGATACAAGGCAAGGATGTCCATTATCACCTTTATTATTTGTTTTGACACTGGAGATTTTATTAATTAAAGTTCGTGAATCATCGGTTATAAAAGGAATTACTCTAGATAAGAATGACTATAGGCTGAGAGCTTTTGCCGATGACCTGGTTTTTACCTTATCTCAACCTATTGACTCTGCAAGAAATTTGACACAGATTTTG
>NW_015388013.1:92358-97692 GCF_001527695.2 Protobothrops mucrosquamatus | reverse complement strand
TGACACTGGAGATTTTATTAATTAAAGTTCGTGAATCATCGGTTATAAAAGGAATTACTCTAGATAAGAATGACTATAGGCTGAGAGCTTTTGCCGATGACCTGGTTTTTACCTTATCTCAACCTATTGACTCTGCAAGAAATTTGACACAGATTTTGACTCAGTATGGGAAAGTTTCTGGATTTAAAGTAAATAATAAGACTAAAATATTATCTAAAAATATGTCTAAGAAAGATAAAGAGACTTTGGTTAATTTAACTGGTTTTGAAATAGTGAAAAAGGTGAAATATTTGGGTGTTTATATTACAGCCTCTAATGTTAAATTGTACAAAAATAATTACGATAAGTTATGGATAAAAACTCAAAAGGATTTAGATGAATGGAAAAAGTTACAGTTATCCTTGTTGGGGAGAATCTCAGTGGTTAAAATGAACATCCTTCCTAAGTTTCTCTTCTTGTTTCAAATGATACCTATCTTAAAAAAGGATTCAAATTTGGAGGTGTGGCAAAGGGGTATCAATAGATTTATCTGGCAGGGCAAAAAGCCGAGGGTTAAGTTTAAAATTATGCAAGATGTACGGGAAAAAGGGGGACTTAAAGCCCCAAATTTAAAATTATATTATGATGCGGTGGCTTTAACTTGGATTAGTGACTGGATTAATTTAACTAATAGAGATATATTGATTCTTGAAGGTTGGGATTTATTTTATGGATGGCATGCTTATTTATTTTTTGATAAGAAAGTTGATCAAGTTTTTAAATCTCATATTTTAAGAATTGCACTTTTGCGAGTTTGGAAGAACTATTATTATAAATTAAATTTTAAAATTCCAATCTGGGCAATTCCAGAACATGCAATACAAGGAATCACAAGGGGAGTTAAATTGGAGGGATTGTTTACAAGGATTTACTTATTTTAAGGGGATAGGACTGGCAATTTAAAGTATTGGAAGATTTGAAACGAGACAATATTCTTCATTCCTGGTTCTCATATTGTCAATTGGTTGATAGGTGGCGTATAGATCAAAAGCTTGGTTTAACTTTGGAGGATGTGAATTGGATAAAGCAGATTAAAGATCAAAGTAGAGCTCATATTAGGAGAATTTATAGTGTTTTAATAGAACTGGATTCAGAAACAGAATTAGTTAAAGATTGTATGATTAAATGGGCTCAAAATATTCAAGAACCAATTATGTTGGATATATGGGAAGTAATTTGGGTAAGAAATGTGAAGTTTACTCAAGCACAGAATTTAAGGGAAAATTTTTATAAAATGTTTTATAGGTGGCATTTAGACCCCCAAAAATTGTCTTGCATGCATCCTAACTTGCAGCCTAAATGTTGGAGATGTGGTAATTTAGATGCAACTTATTATCATATTTGGTGGACATGTAGGGATGTAAAGGCTTTTTGGATTAAGATCTGGTGGAACATCCAACAGATTTTTAAGAAAAAGATAAAATTTACACTGCAATTATTTTTATTGGGTATTATGGAAAATTTGGATTTTAAAGAAATGAATTTGATGCTGTACTGCATAACAGCAGCAAGGTTATTGGTCGCTGAAAATTGGAAGAAGGATGTATTACCTACTATGGACGATTGGAGATTGAAGGTGTCATATTTTGCAGAAATAGCCAAGATTTCCGCATATTTGAAAGATCAATCTCAAGAAAAATTTATTTTGGTTTGGAGAAGATGGATAGATTATATTCAGAGAAAGTATGAAATGAATAATTATCATATTGCTTTTGATTAAATTTTTTATTATTTCTATTTACTTAGTATAATTTATATATTATATATATTTTATATTTATGTTTATTATTGTATATTAGAGTTAAAGTATGTTAATATTTTATTGTATTATGTTTGGGTAGCTTTATTTAGCTTTGGGATGTTATGTGTTTATCCCTGTATTCAGTTCTGGGAAGTCCGGGGGGGAAGGGGGAAGGGGATGAAGGGGGTAGAGTTATATAAAATTTGGTGTATTAACATGTTATAGAGAAATAATGTAATTTTTTCTTAGTGAAGAGAAGGTGGTCGGCTAGTACCCCCAAACTGCATCCGAAGGTTGAGGAAAAGAAGGAGGTGGGATGTGTAGGGTAGTTGGAAGAGAAAGAGGAGAGAGGTGTGGGTAGGAGGGGAGGAAAGGAAGAGGGAAGTAGGTAGGAAGGGTGAAAGAGAGGGTGGATGCAGGGGGGGACTGCCGATCACCTCTGAAAATATGATATTCAATAGGTTCTACTGTAACTGGGTTTACAATGTGTATAATGGGGAAGGGACCCAGATATTTTGGTCCTAACTTTTTGGAGGGCTGCAATGACTGTAAGAACCTAGTAGACAGGTAAACCCTATCCCCAATGTGGAAAGGTTTAGATTCCATTCTCTATCTGCTTGAGCCTTGTAGGCCTCTCTGGCCTCGTCTAGGGCTTTTCTAACAGCCAGCCCGGTGTTTTGCAGCTGATTCATCCATTCCTTAAGGGAAGGGATGATGGGTTTATTGGCTAGCAGTTCAAGCATTGGGTTAAAAATTTGTCCTGTGGCCATATGGAAAAGGGTGTGTCCCGTGCTAGAGTGTATGGCATTGTTGTATGCCACTTCAGCAAATGGTAAGAGGCCAGTCCAATTGTCTTGTTGGTAGTTGATGAGTACTGTTCTTAAGTACTGTTCCAGAACTGAGTTCTTTCGTTCTGTCCACCCCCCATTCATTTGAGGATGATAATTAGAACTCAAGCCCTGTTCTGTGCCCAAAAGGTCCAAAACCACCTTCCAGAATTTTGAGGTGAATTGGACCCCTCTATCTGAAATGATATGGTGAGGGGCCCCATGAAATCGTAAATATGTTGGAGGAACAGCTTTGCTAGGGTTTTGGCAGTTGGGATCTTCTGGCATGGGATAAAGTGGACCTGCTTTGAAAACAGGTTGGTCACTACCCAAATGACAGTATGCTTTCTGGTAGTTTTACAATGAAGTCCATAGAGATCTCTCTCCAAGGTGCTGAAGGGCTTGCTACCCGCTGCAAAAGGCCAGGCATATTTTTGTGCCTTCGTTTTGCTGCTGCATAAGTGGGGCAGCTGGCCACATAACTTTCAATTTCCTTTTTTAACAATGGCCACCAGAATTGCCGCCTCAGTAAGTGTAGGGTTTTTACAAATCCAAAGTGTCCTGCAAGTTAGGAATCATGGGAGACTTACATTGTTTTCAGTCTTTGGGTGGAGGGGATGTAGGAGCTTCCCCCCTACCCATGCTAGTCCATCTTGCATGGAACAGAGGTTTTTATGATTTAAAAAACACTTGTCTTTCTCTAGGGCTTCTTTAAAAGCCATGGTAGCGGTGTTATCTAATAGTGGGGTGTCTTTTGCCTGTGCCCTCGTAATTACTGTGGCTGCTAATTGTCATGAAGAGAGTGGGTTTGATTATTTCTGCTTTTATGCTGTTATATTCAAATGTTCTATATCAATCAGTTCTCTGTCCCTATTATTCAGTTTAAATGCTTTTTCAGAAATCCCCTGAATTTAACACTAAGTAGTTCAGTCCCTTTCTGTGATGGATGCAAACTATCTCTTTTATACAGCTTTACATAAAACCAACTGCAAACATCATGACTAACATAACCAAATCCTTCAGCTTTATACCACTCCTTTAGCCAGACATTGAATTCCACTATATGCTGACTTTTTCCTTTTTGTTCTTTATATAAAGGTAAATATCTGAAAAAGACTAGAGCCTATCCTGTTAAGTGCTTGCCCAGACTCTGGAAATACTTCTGCACAGAAAATACATCTTTTTGGGCAGATTATTTAGTGCCAAAATGCACATCATCAACATCACAATCCTTACTAGCATTCTTGACAATGCTAAGTTCTGGAGGGAGTTTGTAAGACTAATAGGATCTTCCCAGGGCCTCTCCTCAGCTTTTCATCCAAGTACTAATAGATTGGCAAAATGATCAGTGCAATAGTAGAACAATACCTGCATTGCTATATTATCAGCAAACAAATTGGGCAGAGTTACTGGGGGCGGGGCCAGCTGTCAAGAAGAACGGGTGTGTTGGACGACTCTCCGGAGCATCCACACTCGCTTTCGACCGTTTGACGGACCCTTTGAGGTCCCGGATTTCTTGGAGGGCGATCCGAAAGCAGGAGGCGTCCTGAGGAGCAATCTTTGGCGGCGGCCAAGATCAGCGGACTCAGGGAAAGCCTTGGAAAGCCGAGCGGAGAAAGGTGACGGCCTTTAATGGCCGCGAAGAAATGACAGCAGACAGCTGACCGACTGTAGCGGTGATCTAGCGGGATAGAGACGTGACAGATTCAGTCAAAGTAATCCTGGTGTCCTAGTAGGAGTGATCCAGTGAAAAAACCTGCTGGAGGTTTCCTGGAAAGGACGATCCAAGGAGCCCAGAAGAATAAGAGGAGAGGAGCTTCCCTCCTCACTCTTTTACTAGCGGCGAAAACAAAGTTCGGCATAAAAGGGCTGCCTGCATTTGCAACCTCACTTGTTGGAGAACTTCAATTTGACGAGGAGTCTTCTTACCTTCCTTCCTCTTTCTTTTTTCTTTTTTTCTTTCCCCCCCCCTTTCTTTCTTCCTCTCCCTTCTCCTCCCTTTTTATAAGGGAAGTTCAACTTCGAGAGGCAAAGTCTTTGTTTAAGCACGGAGTGAAAGCACGGAAGAAGCTAAGGAAGCAGACATTTTGCCCTGAGACTGCAGATTGAGCATTAAAAACAACAGCAAGAGAGACACCTGCTGGTTGAACTGAGAACAACACAGAAGGGACAGTGGAGAGGAAGGAGGGGAAAGAAGATAAGAGGAAATAGCAAACTTGTAATTTATAACACACTCAGTTTTGGTTGTAAGTATAAACTAGAAAGCAGTACAAAATCTCTTTTCTTGATCTCAAAACCTAAAAGTCATTATAAGGGACTATAAGGAAAATATATAACCATTGAACTTTTTGAAATGATGGATTCTAGCCTCTAATCAAAAATTGACTTGGGACTATATTTGCTGATAAGCTTATTGTGAATATTGATTTTTATTATATATATTGATATTTAGGGTTAAGGGTTAAGTATATAATTGTATAATTGTATTTAATATATTTAATTAATAAGTTACTATTATACATAAAGCTCAATACATTTAGCCTTAATATAGACAACTTAGATACTCTGGAAAGAAACGGAGTGACTGTAAATAAGTGGGGTGGCTGGTTTGCAGAGTTGAGAAAGATGACAAGTATCCCTAATCTTACGAGAGTTGGAGTAGGAAAGAAGCAGACAACACACACCTCACCAATGGAACCAAGTCCAGCTAGGCAAAGATCCTTGGAA
>NW_015388013.1:77905-87110 GCF_001527695.2 Protobothrops mucrosquamatus | reverse complement strand
CTGGGATTAAAGACGAATGATAAGATAGAAATGTATGTTATTTTAGAATAGATAATGTATATAAAATTTAATGTATATGTAGAGATAATGAATTGATTGTAAAATATGATATAATCTGATAAGAATGTATATACTGGAATGTCACGTCAAATCCAATGTTTTTTTTTTAATTGTTTTATAAATAAAAAGTTTAAAAAAAAAAATTGGGCAGAGTTACTGACATTTGCAGAAGTAGCGTACAACAACACAGTACACAATAGCACTGGATTTACTCCATTCAAGTTGGTTACTGGAGTGGAGTTCATGCCAATGCCCGAATGCCCCCAGGAAGCCCCCTCTTTGAGCACCCTGAACAACTGGGTGAATTCATTCCAGCAAGCTTGGAATGACACCAAGAGAGCCCTAGCCAAAGCAGCTGAAAGTCAGGGGAAAAAAGCAGATAAGAAACGAGCCATGCAGGAGACATTCTGGGTGGGAGACAAAGTATATCTATCTACAAAGTATCTAAACCTTAGACAAAGTTACAAGAAATTAGGACTGAAGTACATAGGTCCCTTTCCCATAGTGAAAGTTGTTGTGTCCTGGGCCTGATGAGGCAACTCAGCAGGCCCAGAAATGTTGCAAATGGTCCCGGGCAACCTAAAAGCTGCCCGGGACCAGACTGGCTGGTGCCGGACTTCTGCGCATGTGCAAGGCATGAAGAAAGAAGGATTCCTATTGGCTGGACTGCCTGGGGGTTGGAAAACTATAAAAGGCCTGCGTGCCTGTTTGCAGATTGCTTGGAGTAGAGTTAAGGAGCAATAAAAAAAAGTTTGGTTCTACTATGTGTCGTGCTTCAATGCCTCGAATCCCGAAACACAAAAGTGGCGATGAAGGTGGGATCGCTGCAAGGAAAAAGGCAGTAAGAAGAGGATAAGCCTCATTTGAAGAGCCTGAAGCCTGGGAATCGGCGTCCAGCTCTGCACTCACCTGCCAGTACAGCATCGCTGGAGGTGAGCTTGGCAAACGGGCTCTTCCCCTTCAACGAAGGCTTGCAGCGAGGCATTCGAAGCAGAAGATGTCAAAGATTGGACGTCTGTCCGAGTTCGACATCTTTCACCCGGAGCACTGGAACTCCTATGTGACCCAGGTGGAAAATTACCTAAGGGTTAACCAGGTTCAGGAAGACGGCTTGAAAGCGACAACCCTGTTATGCGTCTGCGGTCAGGACACTTTCGATGTAGCTGAGAACCTGGTAGCCCCGGCACCATTGGAGTCTGTCACCTATACAGACCTAAAAAACATGCTGAAGGATCACTTCCACCCCAAACTTTCTGTGATTGCGTGGAGGCATGCTTTTGAGCAGAGGGATCAGAAGCTGGGTGAGTCCACTGCTGAGTTCATTGCTGCTTTGAGACAAGCTGCCAGGCCTTGTGAATTCAAGGACCTGGAAGAACGCTTACGAGACCGCTTCATGTGCGGCCTTAGAAGCAGGGAGCTGCAACAAAAAAACTTTGCTAAAGCTGAAGTCACCTTCCAAGATGTCTTACGCAAAGTTGCAGCTGAAGAAGCAGCAGGCGGCGCTGTGAAGGCTTTGTGGCTCGCCAGAAACACTCCAGCCGTCGTGACCGTCCATCAAGAGGTTGCTCAGGAAGCTCAAGACTCGGATCCTGAAGAGGAGGTGGACAGACTTCACCAGCCGGCGGTAAGAAGACCGCGAGAGAAACCAGACAAGGCCCCAGCAGCCCTTCAGTGTCTCGGTTGTGGAGGACGCCACAAGCGCACGGACTGCCGGTTCCGCTCCGCCATTTGCCGGGCATGTGGTAAGCAAGGCCACATTGCCACCATTTATTTGGGTCGCCAGCAGGTGCAACCTCGGGAAGAATTACTTCAGAAAGGTACCAGGGTCCCCAGCCAACACAGAGTGTGTTTCTGTGCGTCACGTAGAAGCATCTTGCGAACAGGGATGCACAAGCCCCTTAAAAAGAAGCTTCGCATTGATGTACAGTTACAAGGGGTTCTCTTATCGATGGAGCTGGACACTGGGTCCGCTCTATCAATCATTTCACACCATACCTTTAAAAGGATTTGCTGCAGTAGTGGCCGTCGAGTCAAACTCAGGCCATCAAACTTAATTCTTACTGACTTTCAAAATTCAAAGGTTAATGTACTTGGAGAAGCCACACTCAAGGTGCAGCGTAAGGCTTTCCAAAGCCTCTTAGATGTGGTGGTTGTTGGGGGTGATCGTATGAGTCTAATTGGACTCGATTGGTTTGAGGCCCTGGGAATTCAGGTGACTGGTCTGAATAGTCTGCAAACTCTAGGAATTGCAGAAGTCTGCAGAGAGTTTGCGGATGTGTTTAGTTCAGAGCTTGGTTCATACAAGGGGACTCCCGTTGCCTTGCAATTAAACCCAAACATTGCACCAGTTAGGATTAAGCCTCGGAGGGTGCCTTTCGCCCTCAAGGGCAAGATTGATGCTGAACTGGACAAGCTGCTCCAACAGAGCATCTTGGAACCTGTGGACTCAAGCCCATGGGAAACCCCAATTGTGACGCCTTTAAAGGCTAACGGGGAAGTCCGAATTTGCGCGGATTACAAGTGTACTCGGAACACAACTTTGCAACAGCATGCATATCCTGTACCAGTAGTGAGTCATATTCTGGCCTCCCTTAAAGGGGGAAAACTGTTTGCAAAGCTTGATTTAGCATAGGCCTATCAACAGTTACCTGTTGATGAGGCAACTGCTGAGGCCCAAACAATAGTGACCCATAGGGGTGCTTTTAAGGTAAAAAGGTTACAATTTGGGGTGAATGTTGCTCCTGGCATATTCCAGAGCATCATGGGGCGCACGCTCAAGGGTATTCCAGGGGTTTGCCCCTACTTCGATGACGTCCTCATTGCAGGGGAGTCATCACAGAATTTGGCTGAAAGATTAAGGGCTGTGTTGCTGAGGTTCCGTCAAGTGGGCCTCAAATTAAAAAAGGACAAATGTAAAATTGGTGTTACGTCCACAGAATTTTTAGGCTTTAAAATAGATGCTCAAGGAATCCACCCTGCAGAATCTAAATTGAAGGCCATTCAGGAGGCCCCAAGTCCCAAGTCCAAAAGCGAGCTTCAGGCTTTCTTGAGACTTCTTAACTTCTATCATGCTTTCCTTCCCCATAAGGCTGCAGTGGCTGAACCGTTACACCGGCTCTTAGACAAGCAAGCTCCATGGCAGTGGACTAAAGTCCATGACAGGAGTTTTAAGGAGGTCAAGGCCTTGCTCTCATCAAATGCGGTATTAGCCCATTTTAATGAGCAACTGCCTATATGCATTGCTTGTGATGCATCCCCTTATGGGGTTGGTGCAGTACTCAGTCACCTAAAGGCTGATGGGACACAAGTCCCTGTGGCTCACTACTCAAGGACTCTGTCATCTGCAGAGCGGAATTACACTCAGATTGACAGAGAAGCCTTGGCAATAGTGGCTGGCATAAAGAAATTCCATGATTTCTTATATGGCCGTCACTTCACAGTCTACACAGACCACAAGCCTTTGCTGGGATTGTTTACAACGACCAAACAAATCCCTCACATCATTTCCCCTCGTATGCTGAGATGGTCCATTTTCCTGTCAGCATATGACTACACGCTCATTCACAAACCTGGCAAAGAAATGGGCCATGCAGATGGCCTTAGTAGGCTGCTTCTCACTCAAATAGAGGCAGATCCTGCCCCTGCTATTAATATTCTCTCTATTCAGGAACTACCTGAATCCCCCCTCAATGCTAGGGACGTGGCTGCAGAAACTGCCACTGATCACACGTTTACACGCGTGCTGACATGGGTATTGTCAGGATGGCCTGACACGTGTCCAGATGCTGCGTTTCAAAGCTTTTGGCAAAGGAGGCACGAAATGTCTACATTTAATGGGTGCCTCTTATGGGGTAGTAGAGTAGTTATCCCAGCATCACTGAGGCCTAGAGTCTTGTTCTCTCTGCATGAGGGACATCTGGGCATTGTGCGCATGAAAGCGCTTGCACGCAGCCATCTTTGGTGGCCTGGGCTTGATAAAGCTATCGAAGCCCAGGTGCACGGGTGCCAGTTGTGCCAACAGTCATGGCCTGAAATGCCTCAGGCCCCTGTACACAGGTGGGAGGAGACACAAACCCCTTGGTAAAGGGTACATTTAGATTATGCTGGGCCCTTTCAGGGGCAATTCTTCCTTATCCTGGTGGATAGCCATTCCAAGTGACTAGAGATTGTACCTGTCTCCTCCACTACTACTGCTAGGACCATCCAGGTGTTGAGAGGAATCTTCGCTACCCATGGACTTCCTGATGTCCTCGTCTCTGACAATGGCCCCCAATTTACTTCTCTTGAGTTCCAGGCTTTCCTACAGGCCAACTTGATCCGGCATGCAATGTCAGCTCCTTTCCACCCTTCCACCAATGGGCAAGCCGAACAGATGGTACGCACCATCAAAGATGCACTCAAAAAAATCACACACGGTAGCTGGCATCACATGTTAGCAGATTTTCTTCTTGCACACTGCACCACACCATGCACTGCCACCGGGAAGAGCCCAGCTGAACTACGCTGGGGTTGCCGCCTCATCACGAAGTTAGACAGACTGCACCCAGACCAGGTGGCTTCACAGTTGTCACAGTCGCGGGCACCTAGGAGACTTCAGGTGGGCGATCCGGTCTGGGCAATGAACTATGGACCTGGACATCTCTGGATTCCTTGCTGTCATCTGTAAGATCTCAGGACCGCTATCATACGAAGTGACCTTGGGAGATGGCCGCGTTCTGTGGCATCACATCGACCAACTGCGCTGACGGTTGTCCCCTGTGGATTCCGCCCCTGCCTCTGCTCTCGGGGGGGAGGGGGCCCAGGAACTAGGTCACACTTCAGGTCAACATCCTGAGAACCAGCCTCACTGCTCCTGGGATTTACCGCAGGTCGCTAGGGATTTCCCAGGGGAGGAGCAAAGGCATCCTCATGGTTCAGCTATTGCACCGAACAGGGAGTCGTGTATCCACAAGAGCTCCAGACAGGAATTCTCCTGAGGAGGGGTTTGCCATAGAGGCGGCTCCTGACTCTGGCACCTCGGCCACTTACACGGGGGACTGGAATTATTGGGGCACACCTGCAATGCAGGTCACATCCGAGACTGGTCGCGGGCTCGAGGGACTAAGTTCCCAGGAACAATCCAGGGTAGTTTCCTTGGAGGAGAGGAAATTCCTCTCCTCCAAGGAAACCTGGAGAGGACCCAGACAACTCAGCTAGCACACCTCAACAGGGGTCACCTGCAAATTATGAGTATCAAAGTCCTGGTCTAGCGAGCCCACTAGACGGGCCGGTAGACCAGGTGCCCTTAAGTACAAGTCCTGGTCTGCCTAGCCGGGCAGGTGAGCTGACAGGCCAGGCACCCTCCCTGACCTTGCGTAGGTCACAACGGGCTAAGGCCCCACCTAAGCATCTAGGTGAATATGTGAGGTTCCTGTCAACACAAAGGGACCTTGTTGGTCTAGGACAAGGCAATAGGACCTACGCTGGGTAGAAGATAGACACATTAAGTCTACATTAAGGGGTGGGTTGTTTAGCTAGCCCTATTATTTTATAAGAATGTGTTGCCTGCGTGTGAGCAGGAATATTATTTTCTTTTTTATTATTGTGCACAATTGGAATTGTTTGTGTTCCATCTAGGGGGGAGGGGTGTTGTGTCCTGGGCCTGATGAGGCAACTCAGCAGGCCCAGAAATGTTGCAAATGGTCCCGGGCAACCTAAAAGCTGCCCGGGACCAGACTGGCTGGCGCCGGACTTCTGCGCATGCGCAAGGCGCGAAGAAAGAAGGATTCCTATTGGCTGGACTGCCTGGGGGTTGTAAAACTATAAAAGGCCTGCATGCCTGTTTGCAGATTGCTTGGAGTAGAATTAAGGAGCAATAAAAGAAGTTTGGTTCTACTATGTGTCATGCTTCAATGCCTCAAATCCCGAAACACAAAAAAAGTGATAAACCCAGTAACGGTGGAACTCAAACTAAGTGGTTGGGGAAAGTACATCTGTATTTCATTGCAGTTTGTTAAAACCCTATAAAGTATCCATGTTGTGGCAGCTTCCGCCCCAGTAGTGAAAGGGGGGGAACGCATTATGAGGTGAAGCAGATTCTTGATTCTAGAATGCATAGAGGAAAACTGAATATTTAATTCAATGGAAGGGGTATCCCATGTCAGAATCCAGATGGATGATGACACAACATCAGATCATTTAGTAAAACAATTTCATGCTAGATACCCCCAAAGACCGGGTCCGAATGAAGGAGCAAATAACAGGCTCTAATGAATGTGTTTTGTTTTCCAGGTTACTTTCCCCCCATAAGGAGGGTGACCTGTCAAGCTATGAACCTGGCTGCCTTTAAGACCACCATGTGCCTTTAGCTTGCCTACAGAGCGGGTAGGTGGGATGGAGAAACAGAGTGGAATCCACTGGTGGCTTATCATCATGAGAAAGCAGAGAAGTTAAAGGTTTGTTTTGGCCAACAGAGAATGCTTCTCAGAACAAACAGTAGTATTTCAATTAGACATTGTGACCTGTCTGGTCAGAGGAGAGAAGAGGAAAGTGATTCATCTAATTAACCACTTTCCACCTTTTCAATAGAGCCAGCTTTCTCTTTCTAACTTGCTGCTATGATTCAACCCATTAAAGACAACATTAGAGGACTTTTTGACTCTGGTATGTTTCTTGGTTGGGATTTCAGGCAAAGGTTGACACTTGTATTTGGGACTGAAAACTGCAGTGTAGTTTAGCAGCTGTAAAACATTCATCTATTTAATGCTTTTTCATATTTTTCTCTATGAAAAATTGTTTCATAAAGTAGTAAAATTCAGGAACTTATCCATAAAACAGACTTGATTGCTAACATATCTGTCTACCATTAATTTCCTAAAAAATCTTGGAAATGTTGGTGAGAACATTATTTTTTCTGAAAGTCTTGATAATCGTCACAGAATTGTATTAATATGATTCTCTTGGGAAACTACTTGAAACTGTAAGGTTTTCCACTTAGCCTCACAATTGCCCCAGCATTACTCAAGAATTTAAAAGAGCCAAAGAAACTCCTGAGCCGAGGTTTCAGCAAGCAAACAACTTTTATTTTGATCAAAATAGAGTTGGGTGACCCCATCTCTCTTCGTGGCTGGTAGAGAGATGAAGGCAACAACCAGAAAAGATGTCTTCCACCTTTTATACCTTTCCAGAACAAAAAGATCAGGTCTTGGTACTAGGCATTAGATGGCACAAAAAAACAATTCCTAGATGATGACTCATACACAGCAACCCAGGCTCCCTCCGTAACTCCTTTTCCCCCCTCCCCTGACTGTGCTCTTTTCATATAAGCAATCACCTATACCTAAAGCACGAAGCCCTTATTTTTCCAATATATATATAAAGCATCTGATCAAGCAATTAACTACAAAATAATGATTACAAAATAACAAAACAATGATTACATGATAACACTATAAGTATCAATATAAAATGGTTACTATATATAAAATAAATGCTAATGTCAAACTTAAACATACTAAAATCATAAGCACAATAAAATCCCTTCACTCCTCCCTTTTTANGCAAGTGGAATACGTAGTCTTGTGATAAACACAACTCCCATTTGTTCCTTAAAGTATTGGGCCTATGGTCCTTCCTTCTACCAAAGAAGGTACGAGGGAAACAACAGTAGCAGAAGAAAAATATTGCAATACATAGTCCAGGTTCTAGGAACACGATTTCCATGGTACTCCAATCCATTGAGGTTCTTCTCCTACTTAGGTGGAAACAGTTCAACAGGTGAGGCAGGTTGAAATTTCATTTTCAGGCCGTCCAGTTGCGGAGCTTGTCACTGGAGAGGATATGATGGGACTTTCCATGGACTCACGCCTTGATTCCTTAAATCAGGAGGACCTGGCATGGTTGAGACCACTGAGGGCTGGTATTTCTAGGTGACAATTCTTTTCACCTGAACCCACTCTCCAGGAACAACAATGGCCAGAGACAGGTGGTAGGGCAGCCTGGGCCTGTACTGAGATAGAAGACAAAACCTGTGCCAGATTATGTAAATACTGAGTAACTTTCTTCTTTTCTTCATTGACATTCTTGAATCGTCATGTAACAAAAGCCTCCCATACATCATTTCAAAGGGTCAAAGATAGCTTTCCAATTGAGGCCTATATTGAAATAGCCTCACCGCTAAATGTTGTAAAGAGTTTTATTTACTTGTATTTGTCACAGATGTGTTTAACTAAAGTATAAATACAACCATCCTGTTTTTTAAAAAAAGTTTCTATCATCCCTTGCGACCCCCCTTCAGTGGCTGCTTCTGTGTCCTAGCTATTGCTTTCTTTCTTTCTTTCTTTCTTTCTTTCTTTCTTTCTTTCTTTCTTTCTTTCTTTCTTTCTCTTTCTTTCTTTTTCTTTCTGTCTGTCTGTCTGTCTTTCTTTCTTTCTTTCTTTCTTTTCTTTCTCTCTCTCTCTCTCTCTCTCTCTTTCTTCTCCAGCACTGGAGATGGAGGATCCACCAATGGGTTTAGACTGTATTCCTGCCCAATCAGATCAAGTCAGTCAAATTTGCCATGCCAGTCCAGGAGCACAGATCCCAGTCTTGACTTGATCGTGCCCATGGACAGAACGTACAACTCTGGCTCTTAGGTACAGTCTAGACTATTAGTGGATTCTCCATCTTACCCTTCTATTGTGCTGTTTTCTGATAATTAATTTGGCTTTCCCTTATCAAATTACCCAAAAAATTTCTCAGTCATCTTTCTCAGCTCTGAAGTGGGGGGGGGGAATTATAGGGAGATAGAAGGGGGCCCCTTCTCTCTTCCCTCCCCCCAAGAGCTTTAAAGCAGGGCGGCTGAGTTCCGTGGTCTAACGGCCGTTAGACCCCAGGGAATCCTTTGGAGCTTGCGGCTGCAGCTCTGGCGGTCGGCAGAGTCTAAAGGAGTAGCTAACAATCCCTCCTAGATTGCCACCTCAATTGCTCAGCAATTCTTGACGAGGGGGAAGCTCCATTTATTTTCAGCAGCTCTCGGCTCCACGATAGCCAAAAAATCAATTCGAGGCGCGTGTGCGCTCCAAGCGGCTGGCGCCGATCAGCAGTTAGGCGGCTGGCGCCGATCAGCAGTTAGGCGGCTGATCGGAGGACTGAAAAGCGGCCGCTTTTTCAGTTCCTTTCGTTGCTC
>NW_015388013.1:65619-74628 GCF_001527695.2 Protobothrops mucrosquamatus | reverse complement strand
GCCTAGGGGAAACTTTTAGAGGGGGTTTTAATTATAATTTTAATTAGACCAATTACTAATATTTCCCTTTTAATTAACTTTTTAAATTTGTAGTGTGATATTTTTGTATTTTTATCCGGTTGTTAGCCGCCCTGAGTCCGCAAGGAGAAGGGCGGGATATAAATCTAAAAAATAAATAAATAAATAAATAAATAAATAAATTGATTACCTCGTCTCCAACAGCTTCAATGTTAAAGTCAGGCCGCCATTGAGATCTGGCTGCCATTTTGGGGAATGGCTTAGGCCTATTGCTGCCCGTGGCCTAGCCAAAGATCCAGCCTACTCTTTAGCACTCAGCTCGAACTTGCCCGGGTCATACTCACAATTCCACAGTCTCAGGATACAGGTCTTCTGTAGGAATTCTCTGCAACCCCTTTTTTTAGATTTGGTGTCTCCTGGCCTCACCTTGCTCAGCAATTTCAACGGGCAGGGCGACAGTCATCCTCTCAGGGACAGTTACCTTGCAAATTGGATACATATATAAACAGTCGTGTTCTTGGCAGAATCTGCACACGAGTATTCACCTGGATTCCAGGTGCCCCCGCAGAGCACCTGTCCTTATCCTAGATAGAATAAGCCGGATTCCAGGCATACCCTTTAGTGTGTCTGTCCTTATCCGTGCTATAACGCCTGTTTGCTACCAGGCTGTACCTGGGTTCCAGCCACACCTTACAGTGCGTCTGTCCTTACCCAGAGCATAATACTCTCTAGATACCAGGGCCCCCCCATCGAGTCCCTGTGCTATCAGAGAATAGAGGTCACCGATTCCTATTCAAGGAACGTAGGGCCTGCTTCATCGGCCCCAATAAATGCTACTCCGCCCCCTCTGGAGGGATCTGACAAGAATACATCCAAAACTAAGGTCAGATCTACCAATAAGGCCTCCAAGAGGGCAGAAAAGCAAGCCAGCCGGAGACACCAGGCCTTAGAAAAGGAGTTTTCTAGGGCGCAAAAGATGGCTAGGTTAGACGAACCCCAGGCTGAGGGATTGACATATGAACTAACTCTGGGGCTCCCAACTTTTCCCCCGGGAGGATGGTCAACAAATGAATCTCCACATTCTCCCGTACGGCACAGGGCAAGCGGAACTGCCCACGTTCCCCAATCCTCAGCCGCACGGGCGCATCATGGAGCGCCCGAGGCTGCTTTCATTCCCACAGCGGCCGGGTTGCGGCCGACCGAATCTGCCACTCTCCCCTCGGAGGATCATCTGGCCCTGTTAATTGCACAAGCAGTTGACCGTGCTCTGGACGCCAGAGCAATACCACCTAGGCCACTGGCTACGGCCCCTCCTCCTACCCATCACCAGATTGCCGAGACTTATTATGCACCTTCCTCCCCATCTGGGTCCTCGTGTTCTGAGGATTTGTCCCTCCATGACCAGGGCACGGAGCAAGAGACCCCCATGTCTGAGGAGGAGGAACCTCCTCCCGATGCCCCTGCATTCAGTGGAATGTTCAATCCTTCCTCATTCATTACTTTGCTCTGCAAGGTTTCATCCACAGCTCACCTCGGGTCTGAGCCTCCCTTGACAGCGGCCACTGTCTCCCCTGACTTGGAGTTAGATCCTAACTTCACTGAACCAGTGGCAGCTCAACACCGCATCCCCTGCCCTCCCATGTTCCTGACCGCTATCCGGAAACAATGGGCATCCCCGGCTTCCCTCCCCCTCCCAAGTGCTACTGATAAGAAGCTTTATAACATAGCCAAGGATCTAGAGGAGGCACTTGAGGCACCCGCGGTGGATGACCCTTTCGGCCCCTCAATTTCTCCCACTGCCATACCCGGTGATGTATCTGAGGCCCTCAAAGCAGAGGACCATTCAGATGGAAACACATTTCCATTAAGTAGGTTAAACGTTTACAAATCTAATCAAAACAATTCAAAGTCATTTCTTTTGGTTGATGGATATATAGGTCTAACTAAACAATTTAAACTCAACAATTCCCCCCCCAAAAAACATGTGCAACAATTACTGCCTCCTCTTTCGAGTAAAAAAAAAATTGCAAGCTGAAACTGCAAGAGTGGGATCAAATTTCACATCCATTCCACCCTTCTCAAATCGCAATTCTAAGCAGAGGAAAAAAAGGTTAAAATGAACAGCCTCCCCCTCTCTTCTTTCTGTCTCTCTCGCTCTTGAAACAACACAGCCAATGGAAAAATGAAAGAGACGGGGGGGGGGGAAGGAAAATTTTTACAAAAAGCTCACCACTAAAAAAAAATAGTTTTCTCTCCTTCACATACATTTGCCATAAATTCTCTCACACCTCCTCCATGGAACTCTTCTCATGCAAACACTTGCTATTGCTTTACAATTTACTTTTACAACAATAAAATCTGCAGTTTACAATTTCTTTCACAGCCTGGGAGGGCGTGGGGGGGGGGGTTGAGGGCTAACACACACACTTAGGTATCAACAAATCAACTCATTCACTTCCATGCTAACTGCTTGCATAAACAATTCCACATACAAATATTTCATTTCATACTTTCTCCAGGCAAACTATTTATTTTTAAATAAGGCCTTTTTGTGTGTTGTTATCAAAGAGGGTTTTGACCCTTATCCAAGTCTTGGAAATAACACAGAACAACACAGACAAACATATATACACAAATACTATTAAAACATCATTTATTTATTTATGGCTTGTCCTGCAAAAAGCGAGAAAAATCATGAGGTGATTCCAACCAAACGTGTGGTTTTTAAAGGGCCCTCTTAACCATCTCCTATTTTTTTCACCATTCCAAGCCCAAGCATAATGTTCTGGGTGCTTATATATAAACAAAACACACACACATCAATTTGGGGTTTGAGGCTAAAACAGGCCTCCCGTTTTAATTAAAAAGGAGGGGAACATTTATGGTTACTTCCAATTTATCCCAGCAACTTCAAAAGACAGTAGAGAAAGACTAAAAGGAATATTGAAGGTGTGAAGGGGGAGGGGAAAGTAGCAGCCTCCTCTCCTCACCTCTGACAAAGGGGAATTGAATAGTCCAAAGAGCCAGATTAAAAGAAAAAAAAGAGAAAGAAAAAAAACTTGCTTTCAGTTCTTTGAATCTTCTTTTCCTTTCTTCCGTGGCTTTAGTTGTTATCAGATAAACTAGCCAACCGGAGGTTTACAAAGTTTTTCAATGTTGCCTTATTGAAGATTATTTGTACTGCTACACATCAACACAAAGCACCACCAGATATTGTCTGACAGGGTTAAACTTAACAGCCACTTGAAGTTTCAAAACATCCCAATTGTTCAAAACACATTGCAGAAGAGTACATTTTGAGTTAATTTGTGTCTTTGAATTACTCTGACGATTCCCCATATCTTTTTTTTTCTTTTTTTCTTTTCTTCTTTTTTCTTTTCCTCAAGATAGTTTCTCAGCTTCCTCCCTGTTCACTTAATTAATTTGGAATTTTGTAATTAATTTTTCCTTTGGAGGACTAGTCGGGGAGACCAGACCCCTATCTTATTCCAAAATTACCAAAACCTCTGCAAAAAAAAATTACATACCAATTCAATTATTTTTCTTAACTCAGTATATCCTGTATTAGAAGACAGGTGCTTGGCTTCCTCTTTTCTTACATATATTCATTTATTTTTATGCTTATCTATAGAGGACTAATCAGAGAGATCAATCTCCTGCCTTATTCCAGGATTTTCAAAGTTTTTTTATTTCTTTTACTTACCAAAGCACCTGTTGCAATTTCTCCCATCAGTGGAGAAGCATGAAACCTTGTTGAATTCGGGCATTCAGGTTGCTCAGACATGGACCCCACCAGCGATGATGAAGCATAGAATCTTCCAGGTCAAACACCCAGGAGCGCTCTAAGACTCACAATTCAGTCGTCACTGGTTTCGTCCTGCTGAGAATTGAAGGCTCGCTGGGACCTTAACAGGGGTCTCCAGATATGGGAGGGAGAGCCATTGTGGCTTCCACCACGTTTAGGCACCAGGATGTAAGGTTTTCCACTTAGCCTCACAATTGCCCCAGCATTACTCAGGAATTTAAAAGAGCCAAAGAAACTCCTGAGCCGAGGTTTCAGCAAGCAAACAACTTTTATTTTGATCAAAATAGAGTTGGGTGACCCCATCTCTCTTCGTGGCTGGTAGAGAGATGAAGGCAACAACCAGAAAAGATGTCTTCCACCTTTTATACCTTTCCAGAACAAAAAGATCAGGTCTTGGTACTAGGCATAAGATGGCACAAAAAAACAATTCCTAGATGATGACTCATACACCAGCAACCCAGGCTCCATCCGTAACTCCTTTTCCCCTCTCCCCTTACTGTGCTCTTTTCATATAAGCAATCACCTATACCTAAAGCATGAAGCCCTTATTTTTCCAATATATATATAAAGCATCTGATCAAACAATTAACTACAAAATAACAAAACAATGATTACATGATAACACTATAAGTATCAATATAAAATGGTTACTATATATAAAATAAATGCTAATGTCAAACTTAAACATACTAAAATCATAAGCACAATAAAATCCCTTCAAAACCTTTTACAGAAATTGGGTCTTGTTCACACAGTATATTATCATATGTCAACTCTTGTTATGTAAAGTGGCACAACTGCCAGAGGGATACACGATACTGAACTAGCCAACTACGTTTTAACATAAGACGTTATACAAACACATATACTGTACATCCAAGGTTTTGCTCCAAATTTTACACAATAGAAAACACATATAAAATTGATTAAAAAACAAACATTCTTGTTCCTCAGAATTCATTCACTCTGAATTCTGTGTGACTTGAGAGACATCATTCCATCAGGTTTATTGTACCTGCTGGTAGCTGCATCTTGGGTTCTTATAAGATCATGCTTGTCTGTAGTAGTATATGGACACTCTGGCTTTGATTGCCTTCTCTTCTCTTTCCAAGAGTCAGGGTCTTCTTCCATGACTCTTGCTTTCATACAATATGTTAAAAATATATATTTTTCAGTTTTATTATTAGTGTTGCTAATAAACAGGCCAGCTTTATTTCATATAGTATTGAATGATCAATTCTTCTTCTGGTCCAAGGCATTCTCAATAATTATCTGCAAATCAAAGGTTCAGTTTTATTTCTGATAAAACAAAACTGTGTTGTAAAGAAGATTAGAACTATGTCCTGCATTATACATAGCTTGAGTTTGCACTTAAATATTTTGTCTTAGATTGGGTATATACTAAGGAATAGCAGGCATAACTTTATTTCATTGCTATTATCATCCTAATGAATTTTTGAACCTAAGAATATAAGACTGCTGTTACTTCAATTTCTTCTTTGCCTATTTGCATGGCCTTAGGAGTTGTTTTTTTTATTATGTAGTAGACCATCTTTTGCACTTTCTTCTTTCACCCAAACAAGAGATTAAATCTTCTGTTCCTTCAACTGTCATAGTGGCATCATAAGTATATCTGAAGTTCTTGAGGTTTCTCACAGCAATTTCTAGTTCTTCCAGTCAAGCTTTTCACACACACACACACACACACACACACACACACACACACAGATATCATCTAAAATCTTATTTATAGTATTACTGTAAATAAATAAGGAGAGACCTTAACATACTATTTTCCTACATATTGCTTCTACTATGACAACATCACACAAATTCTTCAGGAGGCAGGTAAGCTAATCCCATATACCCAATATTTCAAAGCTATTCAGAGTATCATGTGGTCTACATTAGCGGCCCCCAATCTTTTGGGCACAAGGGACTGGTTCCGCAGAGAAAGGTTTTTTCCGCAGACTGGAAAAACATATGCTACCTGCATCCCTCGGGGCTTCGCTTGTGTGTGCAGCCCGGTTGCTGGTATGCTGCAGATCAGTGCCAGTCCACAGACTAGGGGTTGAGGACCCCAGTCTACATAGTCAAAAGTCTTTCAATCAAAATAGTATCAAACTGTTCCTAACTAACAGGGCAAGACCTCTACCTGGGCATTTCCATGCATGGGATTCAACTGGCAATGGATCCGAGAACTTTGTATGTCAGTTGCTGAACAAACTCCTTTGCCCAGCCCCAAATTGCCTGAGCTCTCTTGACGCAGCCCTGAAACAGGGCTGCCAGGCAGCACTTTGAGGACACAATAAGAGCAGAGAAATACTGCTGTTTCACTACTCTTGCCACCACAAGGTAGGCCTTAATAGTGGCTTTAAGTCATGTCTGTCAGAGTCATCCCTTGTATGCCTCCAGCTGTGCTCTACACATCTTTTGGCCCTTTTCAGAACCTGTAGCTCCTCTATGAACCATGGGGAGGGGTCAGGAATGATGAGTCAAGAGAGGCCACATGGGCACAATCCTATCTAAAGCCATGGCCACCCTTAGGTTTCAGGCTGCCACCACAGCTTCAGCAGGATCATACAGCAACACCTCCAGGATATCCCCCAATTCCCTCTGGAACCCATCAGGGTCAATCAGTTGCTTGACGCAGAACATGTCGCAGAGCAAATGAGTCCAGCCTCCCTGCAGAGAGGGGAAACATATGAGAGCCTTAAGAACACCAGGGCATGATCTGACTATGACAAGGGGGTTAATCTTTTTTTTAAGGTTTTATTGAGTTTTATAGAGTTAGGGATAGAATGGGATCGGGATAGGGATTAAGGTTTGGGGTGGGGTTGGGATCAGGATTGGGATTAGGACAGGGTTAGGATCAGTGTTGGGGTTATCCCCCAATAACATTTTCAATATTTAGCAAACAGATTATTGTCCAGGTTCATATGTTCAGCTAACAATAGTTGATATAGTAATAGATGACTGTAGTAAGTATAATAAACAATAATCATAAACAGTATCAAGTAATCAATGCATATCATTCTTCTTACTAGTATGTATTCAAAATAACATATCACATTCGTTTCTCACTAGTTCGTTTTCCTAACCATTGGTAAAAGTTATCCCACGTTCTAGAGTAAACTGAATCTTTTTTCTCTTTAATCTCTAAAGTCAATCTATCAATTTCTGCACATTGTAAGATTTTCTTAATTAAAACCTCTTCAGTTGGTAAGTTTTCATTTTTCCAGTATTGGGCAAATATTTGAACAAGTTCTGTCTGTTCTTTATAAAATCCCATTGTCTTTACATTTTTTTTTCGTATCACGTTTGAATTTGCAAATATGGCCACCATCCTAAATCAATATCTTGTCATTGTAAATCTTGTCTGTCTTTCAATTTTCCTTCGTTATTCAAAATATCTGTATAAGTCACAACTTTATCATAGTTAATTAAATTTGGGTAAGCAAAAGCTTCCATTGTTGAAAGCCATTCAGGTAGCTTAATATAGATTTTTCTCCTTTATTCTTTCCCATTCTAAAAGAAGTGCATTCCTTATAAAATGGTTTTGAAAATATCTGTGTGTTTTATTCTTCCCGTACCATAGGAAGGCATGCCAACCAATTTGTAGGTCATGCGTCTCTAGGTACAATAGTCTTTTATTTCTCAGCATTATCCATTCTTTAAGCCATGGTAAAATAGCTGCTTGATAATATAGTCTCCAGTCCGGGAGTCCACTCCTCCACTATCTTTAGCTTCTTGTAGCATTTTCACTTTAATTCATGCTTTTTTCCCTTGCCAAATAAATCTCAGTATTGTTGCATTTAGGTCATCAAAAAAGATCTTTCCCATTTTTACAGGAATTGTTTGGAATGAGAAGAGTATTTTCAGTAAGATATTCATTTTCACCGTAGCTATTCTTCTTAACATTGACAGTTGAAAATTTTTCCACTTTTCCAAGTCCAATTTTATTTGTTTTAACAATCTTTCATAGTTGTCTTCTTTTAATGTTACACATCTTGCTATTAAGTAGATTCCTAAGTACTTAACTTTCTTGACTATTTGCAGATTTGTCTTTTTTGTAAGTTGATTTTTCTGTTTATCTGTTAAGTTCTTTGTCAATACTTTAGTATTTTCTCTGTTTATTTTCAGGCCTGCCACTTCTCCAAACTTTTCTATTTTCTCCAAGTTAGTAGTTGTTTCAAGTGGCTCCTCCAAGATAAAAACCAAGTCATCCGCAAAGGCTTGTAGTTTATATTTTTGATCTTTTATCTCCAATCCTTTAATTTCTATATCTTGCCTAATATTTCCAGTCAATACTTCCAATGTTAGTATAAATAACAATGGAGATAATGGACATCCCTGTCTTGTACCTTTTTTGATATCAAATTTTTTTGTATAGTCTCCATTTAAAATTATTCTAGCAGTTTGTTTATAGTAAATTGTTTGAATTGCATTTATGAAATTTTTCCCAAAGTCCATTTCCACCAACTGCTGGAACACAAATTGCCAATTTAGATTATCAAATGCTTTTTGCGCATCAAGAAATATTAATGCCATCTGTTTCCCTGGGTGGTTTTCATAGTATTCTAAAACATCCAGAATCATTCTTAAGTTATTTTTTATCTGTCTTTTAGGTAGAAAGCCATTTTGATCTGTGTCAAAAATTTCTTGATTCTTTCTGCCATTATTGAAGCAAAAATTTTATAATCCACATTTAAATAGTGATATCGGTCCATAGATTTTATTCGTGTGAGGTCAGTATCTTCTTTAGGTATTAAGGTAATATTAGCTTCAGTCCAAGACTTTGGTATTTTAGTCTCCAAGAGGATTTCATTACACAGTTCTTTCAAAGTCAGGCTTAATATACAGTATCTTGTAATGCTATATAAAATTCTGCGGGAAGTCCATCTGGGCCCAGAGTCTTATCTTTTTTTGGCTTTTTATGGCTTCTATAATCTCCATCATTGATATTTTTCCATTTAATATATTTCGAATATTCTCCAGAATTTTTGGCAAGTCTGCTTTTTTTAAGTACAACTGTATTTTTTCTTTAGGGACTTCCTCTGCCTTATAAAGTATCTCATAGTAGTCTTTAATATTTTTTTTCATTGCCTAATTTTGGAACTGTAATTCTCCTTTTGAATCTTGTAGCTTATTTATCATTCTTTTTTCTTTTTCTTTCTTCAATCTAT
>NW_015388013.1:55359-65347 GCF_001527695.2 Protobothrops mucrosquamatus | reverse complement strand
CAATCTATGTGCTAACCATCTCCCCGGCTTATTGGCATTTTCAAAGAAATTCTGTTTAGTCTGTTTAATCTGTTGAGCCATTATTTCTATCTCAGCCAAGTTTAATTTATGCTTTATTATCTCCATTTGTTTCTTTAGCACTTTCTTTTGTGGATCTGTTTGTAACTCTAGTTCCAATTTTTTAAATTCTTCTCTCAGCTTTAATTGTAGTCGTTTCTTTTCTTTATTCTTTTTAGAAGCATAAGTTATAGCCAACCCTCTGAAGTATACCTTGGCCGTGTCCCATACATTTTGAAGCGATGTTTCTTCCTTCTTGTTTATTTTTTAAAAAATTCCATTTCCTTTGTTGCTAGTTGCAAGAATTCTTTTTCTTTCAGTATAGATTTATTCAGAGACCATCATAGTTTTTTCTTAATTCCTTTCCAAGTCATTTTTATTGGGTTATGGTCTGCCCAAACATTAGTTTCTATCTCCACATCTTGTATTATTGTTTTCAAGTCCAAAGATGTCCATATCGTATCAGTTCTAGACCATGATTTATGTCTATTTGAATAAAATGTATATTGTAGTTTTTCTGAGTTTTTCTCTCTCCATATGTCTTGGATACACAATTCTTCTATCATTTTTGAGAACGCTTTAGGTAGTATATTTCCTCCTTTTCTCCCTTGCTTATGGCTTTTATAATCCAAAGTCACATCTGCTATTGCATTAAAGTCTCCCATTATACAAAGATTTTGGTAATTTAGATCCAATATTTTCTTGTGTAGTTTTTGATAAAATTGTTCTTGCTTATCATTAGGTGCATATATTGCTACCTCCCCTCTTCATCTGCATACATTTGTTCGGGGTTCATCTTTTCTTTAATATAAAGGGCTATTCCTCTTTTCTTTTGAGATGCAAGTGTGAAATAAACTTTGTGTCAGAATCCAATTATATTTCATTTCTAGTTATCGACTATGGAAAACCCCATTTTTGCCCTCTCTGGATTCTGTCATACTACGAAGGGGAAGGGGGATGAGCAAAGGGGTTTTATGGCTCTCACTTCCTTCATTAAAACTTCAAAGGGACTGAATGTGGATCTCACCAAGAGGACTGACCATAACAATATGGCCCATCAGCTTTCATCTATTACTCTCTGAAGTCTCCCTTCTGCCGGTCGAGAGGAAAAGGGAGTGGAAATGTAATGCCTGGGATTGTCACTGGAAGGACGGTGGGGTGGGGGCTGCTTGGGAACGCTTAAAACCTTGAATGGTAGGGGTTGGCCTCTCAGATCCTGTCTAGAACGCCTGCAACCATCTTACCTTAATAAAGATGCCTGTTGGAAGAGATATTCCAAGAGTGCTGTCTTCTTAAGATGTAAAGTGGGGTGGGTCCTTACATTTTGCCAATTTTCGGTTGTTCTAAGATTTTAAAATGTTGTTTCTTGGAGGCAAATTATGTCCATTTTTAGTTTTTGTAGTCTTGTAAAAAATTCTCCTTTTTGAAGGAGAATTTAGTCCATTTATAAGATCCCAGTCTCCTCCATCTCTTTCAGTTATATCTAGGTCTCAGTCTTCTAGTCAATCTTATATATCTGGTCTCTCGGTCTTGCTCCTTCTTCTGAGTATGTATTTTGATTTCTTCCTCCTCTGTTTGTTTAGCCGCTCCTTCAACTACCATTTCTTCTTGTTTCTTAGATTCAGGATCACCTTTTTCCAAAAATGCTCTGTGGCTGTCAAAAAATTCCAGTGCTTTAAGCGGTGTGTCCAGTAGATTAAAATTCCTTCTGGAATCAACCATCTAAAATTCACTCCCTTTTCAGCCAATTTCCTGATTAAAAACTGATAGTCTGTTCAGGCCTATCTTATCCTTCTAGGGATTTGTTTGAGAACTACTATTTCTTTTTCTTTATATTTTAACGGTTGATCTCTTACGCTTCTCAAAATCTCATCTCTTATGGATCTTTTAAGAAATCTAACATGGACTTCCCTGGGCACTTTATTTCTTCTAGGGTAGTTTGAATTGATTCTATAGATCTGATCCAATTCTCCTTCCATTTGGACCTTCCCCATTCCTAGAACATCTGCCAGTAACCCAGTTATCAAATCTAAGAGATCTTCTTCCTTGTCTTCTATTATATTTTGGAATCTTAAAAAATATGAGGGTTTTTCGAATTCTATAGCCGCCAACGAGTCTCCCAATTCTCCATTTATTTGGGCCGATTTTTCATTTTCATCTTTTAAGGCTTCTAATTTCTGGTCAACTTCAACTGATTTATCTTCCATTTTTTGTATTCTTTGCTGATTGTAATCATTTGCTTAAAATCTTCAATTTCAGAATCTATATTGCTATTTTTTTAATACATTTTTTCAAGATCATTTTTCAACTCTTCATGGTTTTTCATCAAAGTTGCCATCTGAGCTGCAATTGCTTGCAAAATTACTTGAGTATCTTTTTGGTGAACATCCATCTTTTCTTGCTGCAGTATTGTTGTAATTGATTTCTGATATACTGGACTTGCAGAAGTCGAGGCAGGGGCAGAAGATCCTTTTTTTCCCAAGTTTAGATAGATTTGAAGTGCTCATCTTTGTCTTTACTTCTTATATTGTAATCCACAGATAGCAAAATGGCCAGCTTTTATAATCCAATAGGCTCCTACTAGTTAGGAGGGAAAATCCATAAAAATGGTTAAAAATAAAAAGAAGAGGAAAAGATAAAAATAGCAACAGGGCAGAAAAAAATGGAGAAGAAAAAAGGAGAGGGCAAAATGCTCCCAAAATAAAAAGGGAAAAGAAAAAAGAAAAGAAAAAGAAAAAAGAAAAATGTCAAAATTATAATCCACCAAATTCTGTTCTAAGGGATTTCTTAATTTTCAATTCTTCTAAGACAGCTTGTTATAGTTCCAAAGCACACAGTGTTTGTAATCCAGGGAAGTCAGATGGCTCCAAATACTATTGTAGTTATAGATATAGTCTATCTTATAAAACCAAGTAAACCAAAAGAAAGTCTTTTCTCCAGCAAAGATTTCAAGGACTTTCAGATAAGCAATGTGTGGGCATGCAGCCAAAATTCTAATCTGAATAAGCTCCAGTCAAGGGAAAGTGGACATAGTTCTCAATGTAACCACAAGGTGACACTAAGTATCCATTCCCAACACTTTTAAAAGGGAAAAAAGAAAAGTGGTAAAAAGAGGGAAAAAATGGTCAAAAGTAAAAGTAAAAGTTTAAAAGGTTTAAAAAGTAAAAATTGCAGTGGCTTTTTAACAAAGAACAAAGACAAAAAATCTCTATAAAAGCAGGAGCTTCCCAAATTTATCTTATGCCTCAGACAGCTTTAAAATATAGAAAGTTTTTGATTTGCCAAAAGGCTTAAACCACCACTTAAATTCAGGAGGGGGAGAAAAAAAAATCCACCCCGTCCCTAAAAGTAAAGGCTTCACTCTCAAGCTGTAAAAAAAGCTATTTGCCAAACAGGCATCTACTTCTAGTGAGAAAGGAAAAAGTATTCTCACCCAGATCACTGTTTGCTGCCACTCTAAGCTTCTTCGTCTCCGACGATCAGCTGGTAATGGCGGACCACATAAATGCGATCTGCCTTTATTCTGCCGATTCTGAGGGCTCTTTCTGATCCAGCAAGCTGGCTACCGCCGACCCACAGTCTTTGAAACTTTACCCCTTTGTAGCCACCTCTTCAGGGTGACTTTCAGTCCAATTGGACCCACCGGCAGGCAAAAATTGGACCCAGGGAGAGGAGAATCATTCCCCCAGGTTTATTCTTCAGCAACATCACCAGAAAATCCCTCTCCAGGGGAGGGTAATCTTAATTACCCCAACTGGTCATGTTGCTATTGTTCTGACAAGATGATCAAATCTGATGTGTGACCACTGTCCTGAGTTGGACCAGTAATCTGGGATAGGCCCATGGCCATGAACTCCTGGATTGCTTTTGAGGCTGCACCAGAGATGGCAGATTGAAGATTTCCAGAACCATAAGTCTGGGGAACTCCACTGTCAGCCCTGAGATGGCCTCTGGCAGCTCAAGCAGGGAGGTTGCTACACGGCAGGGAGGCCAGTATACTAGCAACAATCCCATCTGATCCCATGAGCCTAACTTCAGAAACAGGGTCTCACCTGATACTTGATAATAGGAGGGTTTTTGGATTATACCTTTTCTTTTCTACTTCTTTCCTTGTTCAAGCTATTTGGTGGATTATAATTGGCCATCGGGCCCTATTTTTGGATTATAACTAACTGGGCCATCGGGCTTGATGGTGGATTATAAATAAATACAATAACCAAGATGAGTGTTTCAAATTTGGCGAAAGGGGTGAGGAAGGGCTCCTCAGCTCCTGCATCAACTTCAGTGAGTCCAGCACTTCAAAAATCAATTACAACATTTTTACAACTGGAAACTCAGCAAAAGGGATACGCAAGCCATTCTCCAGGCAATTGTAGACTCTAAAATGGAAATGAAAAAGGACTTTGAAGACTTGAAAAATGATTTGCTTAAGATGGACCAAAAAATGGAAGCCTTTCAACAGGCGATGTCAGATACCCAACAAAGAATGCAAAAAAATAGAGGATAAGTCAGTAGTAATGGATCAGAAATTAGAAGCTCTGCAAGATGAAAATCAGAGATTGGCGCAATCTAATGCAGAGCTGGAAAACAGTATGGCAATGATGGAGATGGAAAGGGCATCATACTTTCTAAGATTTCAAAACATGATAGAAGAGAGTGATGAGAACCTGTTAGTACTGATGAATGAACTATTGGCGGACCTGCTCGGAATGGAAATGGATCAAGTCAAAAGAGAAATCGATCAGGTTTTTAGAGTGAATTCAAATTATGCAAGAAGAAACAGAGTGCCTAGGAAGGTCCATGTTAGATTTAGTAAAAGAGCAGTACGAGATGAGATCCTGAGACTAGTAAGGGATCAACCACTGAAATATAAAGAAAAAGAACTGGTAGTTCTCAAACAGATTCCAAGAAGAATTAGAGAAGCTCAAAGAGAATATCAATTCTTAACAAGGAAATTGATTAGCAGAGGAGTGAATTTCAGATGGTTGATCCCAGAAGGATTATTTTTTTGGGGGGGACTCAAAAAGATATAGAGTGAGCACTCCACAACCAGCAGAGAAATTCTTTGATAATCATAGAGCCTTCTTGGAAAAAGGCGAGGCGGAACCTAAGAAATCAGAGGAAACGACTACAGAAACACCAAAACAAACGGAGGAAGAAGTGCCCAAAAAGACTCAATCAGAAGAAGATGTTAGACCTAAAGATCAGAGACAGATAAGTTCTCCTAGAAAATTGAGATCCTGACATAATTGAAACCATGGAGGAAATTGGAATTTTCTCAATAAATATAAATGGTCTTAACTCCCCATCGAAAAAGGAGTAAAATATTTCATAGATTACAAAAGCTAAAAATGGACATAATCTGTCTCCAGGAGACACATATTAAGATACAACATTCTAGAATCCTTGAACAACCAAAACTAAGTAAATTTTATTTTCTTTGGCATCACAAAAGAAAAGAGGGATAGCTTTATATATAAAAGAAAAGATGAACCCAAAACAAATTTATGTTGACGAAGAGGGAAGAATATTAATGGTGGAGATCACATGGAATCAAAAACAAATACTGATGGTTGCAATATATGCTCCCAATGAGAAACAAGATCAATTTTTTCAGCAATTATATGATAAACTTGTGGACTTAAATTATCATAACCTGTGTATGTTTGGAGATTTTAATGCAATCGTTGATCCAGTACGGGACTACAAAAGTCACAAACAAGGGAAAAAAGGAAGTAATATCTTACCTAAACCCTTTCTAAAAATGAAAGATGAACTCTGTATACAGGATACATGGAGAGAGATGAATCTGGAAAAAGCACAATACACTTTTTACTCTAATAGACATAAATTGTGGTCAAGAATTGACATGATATGGACTTCTCATGATTTAAAGACTATAATACAAGAAATTGAAATAGAATCGAATATTTGGGCAGATCATAATCCAATTAAAATGACCTGGAAAGGATCTAGGAAAAGATCGAGATGGTCTTTGAATAAATCAATATTGAAGGAAAAGGAATTTCTACAATTTGCAACAAAAGAAATAGAATTTTTCTTTAAAATTAATAAAAAAGAAGAAACTTCTATTCAAATTGTATGGGACACGGCAAAAGTATACTTTAGAGGTTTGGCTATAACTTATCTTGCCAAAAAGAATAAAGAAAAGAAACATACTCAGCATAGACTGAAAGAACAACTTAGTATTTTGGAATCTGAGTTACAATTGGATCCGCAAAAGAAAAAGCTGAAGATACAAATTGAATTATTAAAACACAAATTAAATGTACTTGAGACGGATACAATGGCACAACAGATTAAACGATTTAAACAGAATTTCTTTGAAAATGCTAATAAACCAGGGAGATGGCTTGCATATAGATTAAAAAAAGAAAAAGAAAAAGATTAATAAGTAAGCTACAGGACTCAGAGGGTGAGTTAAACTGTCACAATGATCTAATGAAAAAAATTACAAAGGCTTACTATGAGACACTTTATAAGGCAGAGATGGTCTCTAAAGAGGCAATTCAGGATTACCTAAAAGAAGCAAACCTCCCAAAGTTTCCTGAGAATATGCGGCAGAGGCTAAATGAGAATATATCAACAATAGAGATTACAGAGGCAATAAAAAAGCAAAAGAAAGATAAAACATCAGGATCTGATGGACTCCCTGCAGAATTTTATGTAGCACTACAAGATATTATAACTCCAACCTTGAAAGATTTATGTAATGAAGTCTTCACACAGACAAAAATACCGGACTCATGGACTGAAGCTAATATTACTTTAATACCTAAAGAAGATACGGATCATACACTAATTAAAAATTATAGACCAATATCGCTACTAAATGTGGATTATAAAATCTTTGCTGCAATAATGGCAGAAAGAATGAAAAACTTTTTGACTGAATTCATTCACTCAGATCAAAACGGTTTCCTACCAAAAAGACAGATTAAAAAACAATTTGAGGATTATTTTAAATGTCTTGGAATATTATGAAATCCATCCAGGGAACCAGATGGCACTTATATTTCTTGACACACAAAAAGCTTTTGATAATTTAAACTGGCAATTTATGTTTCAAAAACTTCAAGAAATGGATTTTGGTGAGAATTTTAACAAAGCAATTCAAGCAATTTATAAGAAACAAACAGCAAGAATACTTTTAAATAGAGATTATACAGATGGATTTGATATTAAAAAAGGTACTAGACAGGTATGTCCACTGTCTCCCCTGTTATGTATTCTTACATTAGAGGTACTGGCTAGAAATATTAGACAAGATACGGAAATTAAAGGATTGGAGATTAAAGACCAGAAATATAAACTACAGGCCTTTGCGGATGACTGGGTTTTTATTTTAGAGGAGCCATTGGAAACAGCCGATAAACTTTTGCAGAAAATTGAGAAATTTGGAGAATTTTATTTTGAAAATAAATAGGAAAAAGACTAAAGTATTAACAAAAAAACCTAACAGATAAACAGAAAATTCAACTTGCTAAAACGACAAACCTTCAAATAGTTAAAAAAAGTCAAATATCTGGGCATTTATTTAACTGCAAAATATACTACATTAAAAGAAGATAATTATGAGAGATTAATGAAACAAATAAAAATAGACTTGGAAAGGTGAGAAAATCTTCAATTATCACTCCTAGGAAGAATAGCAATGGTCAAGATGAACATTTTACCAAAGCTAATTTTTCTATTTCAAACAGTTCCTGTTAAACTGAGTAAGAAATTTTTTGATGATCTAAATGCAACGATTTTAAGATTTATATGGCAAAGAAAGAAAGCTAGAATCAAATGTAAACTGTTACAAAAAGCTAAAGATAGAGGGGGCTTTGGACTTCCAGATTGGAGACTTTACTATCAAGCAGCTATTCTGCTTTGGCTCAAAGAATGGATTGTATTGAGAAATAAAAGATTGCTTTATTTAGAGGGACACGATCTTCAACTAGGTTGGCATGCTTTTATATGGTATGACAAAACTAAAGCGCATAAATACTTTCAAAATCATGCCATAAGAAACGTATTACTTTCATAATAGGAGAAAATCAAACAAAAAATATATATGAAAATACCTGAGTGGCTTTTAACAATGGAAGCATTTGCTTACCCAAACTTGATTAACTATGATAAACTAATTAGTTATAAAGATATTTTGGACAAAGACGGAAAACTTAAGGACAGGCAAACTCTTCAACAACAAGGTATTGACTTAACATGGTGGTCCTATTTGCAAATTCAAACAAGATATGAAAAAGATATAAAATCAACAGAATTTTACAAAGAACAGACTCCATTAGATAAAATTTTGTTTAAAACAGATGAGAATTTGATTAAGAAACTGTATAAATTCCTTTTAAACTGGAAGATGGAAGAAGAACAAGTGAAAGAAACAATAATAGTATGGGCAAAGAACTTTGGATATTCTATAGATTTAGAAGACTGGCAAAAACTTTGGGATAAAAATATTAAGCTTACAAAAGCAGCAGCATATAAAGAAAACTTATATAAGATGTTTTACAGATGGCATATGACAACCAGTTCGCTTAGCGAAAATGTTTAAAAATGTTTCGAATACTTGTTGGAAATGTAAACAACAGCCAGGCACCTATTACCATGTCTGGTGGATATGCCCTAATGCTAAGAAATATTGATCTAAGATCCATAGATGGTTGGAAAAGATGATGAAAATACAGATAGAATTTAAACCGGAATTGTTTTTGCTAGGAATATTAAGACCTAATTATGGTAAAGAGAATGAGTACTTGATATTACATGTTTTAACAGCTGCAAGGATAGTATTTGCCCAATTTTGGAAAAATGAGAATCTACTATCTGACCAGACTATAATTACTAAAATGTTAGTGTGCAGAAATGGATAGATTAACATTGGAGATGAAAGAAAAAGATGATTCAGTTTATTTTAAAACTTGGGAAAAACTTTATCAATGGTTAGAGACGCGTTAGAATCTGAAAAGGACTTAATATTTTAGAATAGATTGATTTTCAACTGAGTTATAATCTATAGGTTGATAACATCTTTATTTTTAGTGATTTGGTGATTTTTAACCGTTAATGTTGATAATTATGACTAGTTGAGATTTTATTATTCATGTTTATTTACATAGATGAATGTATTTGTTTATCAATTGTTAGTAATATTGTTGTGTCCTGAGCCTGCAAAAGCAGGCTCGGGATGTTGCAAGAGTCCCGGGCATTTGCAAAAGCTGCCCGGGACCAGACTGAGTGGCGCCGGCCTTGCGCGCATGCGCAAGGCGGGAAAAGACCGCCTTGTGATTGGTTGGAAATGCCCGGGGATCAGAAGGTATAAATAGAGGCCTGCGTGCCTCTGCTCGGGTTGTTCGTAGATTGGAAGCAGAGAATAAAGACTTGTTAGAAATGCTTCGTCTCAAGCACCATTATTCTCCGGACTTAACACTGGCGACGAGGATGGGATTCAGTCTATACAGCTAGGGAAGCTTGAAGACTCACCCAAAGAAGTCCGGAAGAGGAAAACGGCGTGGAAGTCAGCGTTTATCCTGCCAGTATGAAATCGCTGGAGGGTGCGTGCGGCTGAAGAAGACTCTCGATCATGGCGAAAGTTGGGCGTTTAGCGGAATTCAACGTCTCTCACCCCGAGAGGTGGGAATCTTACGTTGCAAGAGTCGAGACTTACTTCCGCGTAAACCAGATAAGGGAGGAAGGCTTAAAGGCTGCCACAATGTTGTGCGTTTGTGGGCAAGACGCCTTTGAGATCACCGAGAGCCTAATCGCCCCGGCCTCACTGGAAACGGTGTCATACTCCGATCTGAAGAAAGTTTTAAAGGAACACTTCCAGCCCAAGCAATCTGTCATGGCTTGGAGGCACACATTTCAACAGAGGGATCAGCGAGCTAGGGAATCAGCAAAAGAATAC
>NW_015388013.1:7918-53500 GCF_001527695.2 Protobothrops mucrosquamatus | reverse complement strand
CACGCTCAAACGCGTGCTGTCATGGGTCCTGTCAGGTTGGCCTGACAGGTGCCCTGCGGAGGATTTTCAACGTTTTTGGGTCAAGAGGCACGAGTTGTCCACTTTCAATGGCTGCCTCCTCTGGGGATCGAGAGTTGTGATCCCGGCCTCCTTGAGGGCTAGAATCTTGATTTCATTACATGAGGGCCACCCTGGAATCATCAGGATGAAGGCGCTTGCGCGCAGCCATCTGTGGTGGCCTGGCATTGATCGGGCCATCGAGGCCCAGGTACATGGGTGTCATGCATGCCAGCAGTCCAGGTCTGAAATGCCCCAGGCCCCTGTGCACAGGTGGGAGGAAACACACACTCCATGGTCTAGAATACATATAGATTACGCTGGGCCCTTTCAGGGACAATTCTTCCTGGTTGTTGTTGATAGCCATTCCAAGTGGCTGGAGGTCGTGCCTGTGTCTTCTACCACAGCTGTCAAGACTATTCAAGTGTTGAGAAACATTTTTGCTGCACACGGGCTGCCAGATGTTCTGGTGTCAGATAATGGTCCTCAATTTACTTCTACTGAGTTTTAGGGATTTCTATAGGCCAACATGATCCGCCACGCTGCTTCGGCTCCTTTCCATCCTTCCACCAACGGTCTGGCTGAACAGATGGTCCGCGTCGCCAAGGACGCCCTCAAGAAGCTGACTTACGGCAATTGGCATCACAGGTTGGCTGACTTTCTTCTAGCCCATCGTACTACTCCGTGCACTGCCACGGGTAAGTGCCCGGCCGAACTCCGTTGGGGTCGTCGGCTCGTGACTAAATTGGACAGGCTGCATCTGGAGCGTGTAGCTTCACAGGTGTCTCAGCCACACCCACCATGGGTCCTGCGTGAAGGTGATCCTGTCTGGGCCAGGAACCATGGGCCTGGACACCTCTGGGTCCCAGCTGTGGTCTGCAAGGTCTCGGGGCCTCTGTCCTACGAGGTGTCCCTGAAAGATGGCCGCGTTCTTCGCCGCCACATTGATCAACTACGTGTGAGGCGGGACTCGCCTGGGGTTTCTCCTCAGTCTCCTCTAGGGGGAGAGGAGGAATGGGGAATGCATTCTGGGAATCAGAATCAGCTGCCAACAACGGTTGTGGGGAACGACATGGGTACTCAACACCCAAGTTCCACAGGAGATTCAGGTAGCAATTCATGGGGAAGGGGGCACACAGACACCCCCACACTCACTCCAGCCTGGTAGTCCCACCGGAGGTATACTAACTATCCACACCTCACAAACAATTGAGGTCTGTGCCTCTTACTGACCCTCGTATGAGTGTTGAGTGTTGTATGTTCTCTCGTCCGTTTTGTTTCCCCATTGTGCAGGAAGTGTCTTTCCCGAGTATCTTCCTACAGGGGTGCGAAATCCCGATTGTCCCTCCATAGGGATCTGGGATACACTACAGAAAGGAGCCAGGAAAACCACACTCCGTCAGGAAACGCGGAGATGAGTTCAGAGGGGTTGGAAAACTCCATAGGTGGTAGGTCAACCAGGTATAGCGATCGGCAGAGTCCTGACTTCTCGAGCATAGGAGACGGGCAGGAAAGTCAAACAGAAGTCACGAGACAACCACAGGTTAATTCACCTAGTGTGGGAAGCAACGGGGAAAACACTACAAGCTCCCCAGGTCCGAGAAGGTCGCTAAGGGTCAAAGGCCCTCCCAAATACCTTGCAGATTACGTAAGGTGAGCATGTAAATAGCAATAACTGAACTAGAGGTCCAGGCTGGTTGACTTGTTAGAAATGCTTCATCTCAAGCGCCATTATTCTCCGGACTTAACAAATATGGTTACAGTTAATCTTATTTTAAAAATGGTTGAGTATGATACTTACTTATTATTATGATCCGGACGGCGGCTTGTTTGTTAAAATATGTGATTATTGTACCTATCCTTATTCCATCCTAAATCCCACATTCCCTTCCCCCCCATACTCGTATTGTTCCTATTTTTTCCTTATTTATATAAACTTAATATTTTTTTAAAAAAAGAAACAGGGTCTCACAACTAGAAACTTTTGGAACAAGGCCCCTGAAGACCAAAAGAGACTCTGATAACCACTGCCACCCCACCTCCCCTGCCCTGGGGTCTCAACTGGTGCCAAACCTGAAAAACAGCTGGACATATCTTTGAGAGGGGAACCCCTTCTTCTGAAGTCAGCCAGGTCTCAGTAATGCACACCAGGTCAGCTCGCTCCTCCCCAATAAGATCTTAAACACGAGGAGCTATATTATTAACTGACCTGGCATTCAACAGCAACAGCAGCTGAACTCCAGGGCCTCCAAGGCAATATGATGTCCAGGGACTGGGGATGAGATCAGGTGGCCAGAACACACCACCAATATTTCTCATTGGGGGTAACTTCCCCTGTAATCATCTGCCCTCTGGCTCCCATAGCATCCCCTGCCTGTCACAACTGTCACCCTGCCTGAGATAAATGTGGGCTCGACATTCATGGGAGAGGGGAGGGAGAAGGCACCAACACCAGCCACAGCGCACCCCGCAGCTTGACTCCAGCGATACTGCCAGACAGGGAGGCCTCGCAGCCCAGGACCGGCACCCAGGATCCGCACCACCGAACAGCTTGGCTGCCGCACAGCTCGGCCCTAGGAATGCCGGAGAGAACCGCTTCTGGACAGCCCGGCGATGCTGACAAAAAATGCCGCCAAACAGCTGGGCAGCCTTGCAGTTTGGAACTGGCGCCGCCGATCAGCTGAGCAGCCTCGTGGTGCCGGTTAGACATCGCTAAGCCTGGACTGACTGTTGCACAGCTTAGGAGGAGGATGGGGATCCTACTTCTGCTGCAGAGATACTCCAATGACCTGCTGAGTGACACAGAAGCTGGCGCCCACCAGCAGGGGCTGGATGACAGCCAAGGGGGGAGATAGGGCCTTGCGGTGCTGCCTTTAGGAATAGGCACTGGATGCTGGCCTGCTGACCGGGGGGGGGGTGGAGCTGCAGAACGGGATTGTATGTAAAGTGCTGGGAGTAGATCCACTCCCAGCGCTGACTTTGCTTGTCGGAATAAACCGCTTGTCAGACCGTTCCTGTTTGCCAGTCACCTTGTCATCCTCTTTTTTGCATCTGTGGGAACCAGGGACTGGTAAGGACACTGATAGAAAGTCAGCACTCACCCTTGTTCATCCCTTGTGTGCTATCCAGGGAATGGTGGAGGGAAAGCAGGAAGCAGCACCTGTGGCTGAGGGAGAAGAGCCAACTGAGGCACCAGGGCCAACCCAGATGTGGGAGCTGGGGATGCTCAGCCAGTGGTGCGGCCCAAAGTGCGTGAGGCATAACCTGCAGGTCCAGTGAGTGAGACCCAGGGCGCAGAGCCCTCAGGGGAATGGTGGCATAGCTCAGCAGTCACTAACCTGGCTGCCAGTCATACATACACACTGGGGGCTGAAGGGCCCCTGATGGAGTGGAAGGAGAGGCATCTCACCGGTGATGATGATGGAGAGTGGAGCTACTCCACGGCACCAGGATGACACACCATGGATATCCTGAGGGACAGGTTTGGTGAGGCTGGGTTCCAGGATCCCCCCTTGTGGCTGAGATGGGAAGCAGGCCCTGAGATGGCTTCATGGCCCTGAACAGAGTTGTAGCCAGCCCAGTCAGGACCACTCCAGTTCCCTCTGGCCAGCCCGAGGCTGAGGGCAGCACCTGGGCATGCGTCTAGTACATCACAGGTGAGAGGCCCTGACCAGGGTGTACCGACAGGCCAACCATGCCCTGTGTGGGAAGGCAGGTTACTGACAGAACCAGGTGGGGCCCCCACCAGGCAGATGGCTCGGCCAACTGGATCCTTGGTCCAGCGAATAGTAGGGTCTGGAGAACAGAGCTCTTCACCTGTGGCTGACTCTTTCTGGGGAACGGGTTGGTCTTCGGGGCCATGGGGTCCAGGGATGGCTTGGGGTCCGCCGCCAGTGCCAGCGACATTCGATGGGAACCCGGTCCATTTGGCGATGTTACTCAGCCAGGTTATAAGCCATCTAGGCTAGCACGCTCGCTTCTATCCGTCCCAGTGGGCAATGGTGGTGGTGGTAACTGCAGGACTACAGGGCGAAGCAACAGAATGGGCGGAGGACCTCTACAGCGACCACGCCAGGGAACTAGCCAATGCTGGCCTGTTCCTGGAGGCTCTGCAGTCCTGGTTTGAGGATTTCTCCCAGATCCAGCGGGCCGAGGCGGAGATACTGGCACTAAAGCAGCAAGGTCAGTCTGCAGCTGAGTACATCTGTGAGTTCTGGCGGGTGGCCGGTAGGCTGCAATCCTGGCCAGAATGTCTACTGGTCCACCAGTTTCAAGCAGGCCTGGACCAAGACCTGCACCAGGCATATGTCTTCTGTGGTATCCGGAGCAGGCTCCAGGACTGGTTCCACGTAGTGGTGGACCTGGATGCGGGCCTGCAGGAATTCTGGCCAAAGGGGGAGACTTTGTTGGTGCCACGCAGGGCTATGGAGAAGCTGAGGGACAAAGGACGGAGGGCCCAGGGCTCGGGTTCCTCTGGGTCCAATCTCCGGCTGTCATTCAGATGTTTCCGGTGCATCCAGCCGGGACATCGGGCAGTGGAGTGTCTGGTCCCCGTTCCACGGGTGAACCTAGCAACCCCTGGAAAAGCCAGTCCCACACCCAAGAAGATCCCGGAGAGGCTAAGGGCGGCACAGCAGATGGAAGGGCCCACCCCTCAACAGGTGACTCCAATGGAGGAGGAGGAGGCAATGGCGACCACCAGATATCAGCTGGTGGCCTATGATAGCGAGGATGAGTCAACAGAGGACTCAATGGTGAGTAAGCCAATACGACCCTTTGTCATCCCCATTGTGTTGACAAGTCTGCAGACAGGCCATCGGGGGGGAATACAGGGCCCTGATAGATTCCAGCTGTACCCGTTGCCTAATCAGTAAGGCTGTGGTGGCTGAAGCAGGTATCAGAGTGAGGCAGCTGGCCAAATTGATCCAGTTTGAGCAGGTGGATGGATTCCTTCTGGGGGAGGGCTCCAGCTACCCACATAACAGAGCCCATCAAGCTAAAGATAAGGGCCCATTGGGAGGTCCTCAATTTTGTCCTGGTCCCTTCCATTACTGAGGCCGTTATCCTGGGACTGGCATGGCTGGACAAGTGGGGTCTCACGATTTGGTGGGAAGGTGGGTATCGAAAGATACTGCTCATTGTTGGGCCTAGGCCACCAAACCAGGAACTGGGAAAAAGAGGTGGAGAAGAAAACAGGGAGGCAAAGGTAGGTCAGAAGAGTACAAGGGGGGAAAACCCCTTCCCAGCGGTTGTATGCCAACCTCACTGAGGTGTTTAGCGAGCGTGAGTGCGATGTCCTACCTCCTCACCGGCCAAACAATTGTGCGATCGACATTGTGCCGAGCGCCAAGCTGCTGAAACCGCGGATGTATGCAATGATGCCCAGGGAGATGGAGGAGCTGTGTCGATATATTGACCGGAACCTAGCAAGGGGCTTCATTCAGCTGGCCCGATCACAGATCACAGCTCCAGTATTGTTTAAGGAAAAGAAAGATGGCTCCCTGCACTTGTATGTTGACTTCTGCAGCATCAACGGGGTGTGCATGGAAAACATGTACCCCCTACCACTAATGAAGGACCTTTTGGCCCATTTGGCGAAGGGTAGGGTGTTCATCAAACTTGACCTCTGGGAAGCGTACTACAGGGTCCGGATCAAGCGAGGGGATGAGTGGAAGATGGCGTTCAACTGCCCACTGGGTAGCTACCAGTTCCGGGTGATGCCATTTGGTTTGCAGGGGCCCACTGCGGTTTTCATGCAGCTCATCAACATGAACACCTTTACCGTGGGATGCTTGTGTATCTTGATGACATATTAATCTATACCTCCAACATGGAGGAACACATCTGACTGGTGAGACAGGTGTTATGGAAGCTGCTGAAGGCACACCTGTTTGTGAAGCTATCCAAGTGCAACTTCCACCAAACCCAGCTGGACTATCTGGGATACCGGATATCGGGGGTAGAAGTGGAGATGGACCCTAATAAAGTCATGGCAGTACTGGAGTGGCAGGTGCCACGGATCCACTGTCAGCTACAGAGTTTCCTGGGATTTGCCAATTTCTATCAGCAGTTCATCCCCTCATTTGCTACAGTGGACCTACCCCGAACAGACCTGCTCCGCACACGACAGATCACAACCAAGCCACGTCCCGGTCAACCACTGGCATGGACCATGGCATGCCAGAAGGCCTTTGAGGACCTAAAGGCCCTGTTCATGAGGGAGCCGGTTTTGCTCCACCCTAACCTGACCTTGCCGTGCAAGCCGATGCCAGTGATGTCGCAGTGGGTGCAGTTTTGCTCCAGAGGAATGGGCAAGGGATGTTACAGCCGTGTGCGTACACGTCCCGTAAGTTGACAGACACCAAGAGAGCATGGGCCATATGGGAGAAGGAAGCGTTTGTCGTACGGTGGACACTGTCAACATGGCGACACCTGTTAGAGGGAGCAAAGGAGCCATTCGAGGTCTGGACAAACCATAAAAACCTCGAGACATTGCAGACATCGCGGCGCCTGTCCCCTAAACATGTACAGTGGGCTCAATATTTCCAACGCTTCCACTTCCATTTGACATATGTACCAGGGGGAAAAAACTTTCTAGCTGACGCATTGTCGAGAATGCCTCAATACAACAGCAAGTGGGAGGAGGTGGTACAGGCCATTATGCCCTCCTTCCGGAAGGCAGCAGTGCAAGCGGTGACATGCAAACTGGCAATTGACCTGGTCCAGGAGCTGCACAAGGCAATCCAGGACGACCCCTTGTTACTGGAGCATCAGGCCCTATTGACAAGGAGGGATGGGCTGGCGTGGAAAGGTGGCAAACTATATGTCCCACAGGCACTGAGACCAAGGGTGTTGCAACGGTGCCATGACGTAAAGCAGGCAGGCTATTTCGGGTTTCTTAAAACCTTACATCTGGTCAGGCGTCAATTCTGGTGGCCACAAATGAAGGCAGACGTAGAGGCCTACGTATGGGGATGCCCTGTCTGTGCCACCACAAAACCCCATACAGAGAAGCCCCCGGGGCTGCTGAAAACTGTGACGGACCCAACCTGACCCTGGGAGGATATAGCTATGGATTTCGTTATAGAGCTGCCGGAGAGCCGTGGCTATACTGTGATCTCAACAATAATAGATCTCTTATCCAAGCAGGCCCACTTTGTCCCATGCAAGGGGTTGCCGTCCGCTCAGAAGCTGGCCAAACTGTTTATCACACCGGTATATCACCTGCACGGGGTACCCTGATGGATCATCTCAGATCAGGGGTGCAGTTCACAGCCCATTTTTTGGTGTGAGTTTATCCATTCTATTGGGTCGTTCCAAGGACTCAGCTCGGCTTATCACCCCAGCACCAACAGGGCGGCAGAACAGGCAAATGCGATGGTGGAATGATACCTACGTCTTGTACCAACAGATGGACTGGTTGACCTACTGCCATTTGCGGAAGTGGCATACAACAATGTGGTGCACAGCAGCACCGGTTTTGCCCCCTTCCGGATGGTACATGGCCTCGACTTTGTCCCAATTCCCGAGTATTCACAAGGGGACCCCTCGCCCTGTCAACCCCAGGATTGAATAACTCACATTGGGGGGGCGTGGGGAAATGTAAAGAAGGCCTTAATAAGACTGAGGAGGCCACAAAAGCACAGGTGGATAAGAAAAGAAGGCCCCAAAAGCCTTTTCGGGTGGGTGACCTGATGTACCTCTCAATGAAGTACCTATGCCTGAGGGTGTCCTGTAAGAAGTTAGGTCCAAAATACCTAGGGCCATTCCGGGTCATGCAATTTATCAATCCAGTAGCCGTATGGCTACAGCTACCCCGGTTCCTGAAGAAGATACATCCGGTCTTCCACTGTAGCCTACTGAAGCCGATAGAGGGTTCCTCCTACAGGCTTGTGAAAGGGGTACCAGGGCCTGTTACCGGGGACCAATATGAAATACAGGAAGTCCTGGACTCCCGGATCTGACGAGGACGGCTACAGTACCTGGTGCAGTGGATGGGGTACCCTATTACCGAGGCATCCTGGGTGGGGGAAGCAGATGTCCATGCCTCTCGCTTGTTGCGGAGGTTCCATCGACAGTGTCCCAGTAAACTGGGAGGGGGGTTGGCTGAACCATCTGTCAGAGCGGGTGAATGCTTACATGTTTCTCCTTGCCTTCCAAGTGCAGCCCTGGTAGAGGGAGCCACCTGTCAAGCCCCGTGGGCTCAACATTCACAGGAGGGGGGAGGGAGAAGGCACCAATGCCATCTGCAGCGCACCACGCAGCTCGACTCCAGTGACACCACCACACAGGGAGGCCTCGCAGCCCAGGACCAGCGCCCAGGACCAGCGCCCAGGACAGGCACCCAGGACTGGCACCACCGAACAGCTGGGCTGCCACACAACGTGGCCCTAGGAATGCTGGCGAGGACCACTTCCGGACGGCTGGGCAACCTGTGGTTCAGGCCCGGTGATGCCAACAAGAAACACCGCCAAACAGCTGGGTGGCCTCGCGACTCAGAACCAGCGATGCCGATCAGCTGAGTGGCCTCGCGGTGCCGGTTAGACGTTGCTAAGCCTGGACTGACTGTTGGGGTGCTCAGGAAAGGGATGGGGATCCTACCTCTGCTGCGGAGAGGCTCCGATGACCCGCTGAGTGACACAGAAGCCGGCGCCAACCGGCAGCGGCTGGACAGCAGCCAAGAGGGGAGAGAGGGCCAGGTGGTGCTGCCTTTAGGAACAGACACCAGATGCTGGCCTGCTGACCAGGGGGGGGGGGTGGAGCTGCAGAAGGGGAATGTATGTAAAGCACTGGGAGTAGATCACTCCCAGCGCTGACTTTGCTTGTCAGGGACTGGTAAGGACACTGATACGTGCCCTGTTCCCCCCAACTCCCTTCCTTGAAGAGCTAAGGGGCTCTGCCATCCTCTTCTAATAATTCACATTCATACTCCCAGACATCCTGGGGGGGAGGTTCAATGAGGGACTCCCCATGGCACTATAGTGAAAGCTCTCAGCACTAAGAATTCCCCCCTCTCCAATCCCCCCAATAAACACACTCTCCTCTGTCCCAACTGGTCCCTCTTACTGACCACTCAGGGGAGGATCACTCACCCAAAACCTCTCCACCCAGCTCCAACTCAAGCTGGGGGTATACAAACAACTACCCACATAGTAGTTGCCTACCAAGACTCTCACCCTAGGAGCAGATCTCACACAATCCCAGCCCCTAACTCTCCTCTTAAGCAGCCCTGACTGTAATGCCCACTGTCTCTCGAATGGCCACAATTTTCCCCAAGTCTTTCTTCTTTTCCAAATCCCCATGGGCAATTAACATGACTTCTTTGAACTTCACTGTAGAACCTTCTTGTCTGTGGGGCAAGCCACTTCCAGCTGGTCTCCATCATACTGGAACAGCTGAGTTTCAAACTACTGCTGCTTGCTTGATCCACCAATGGGATGCCTACGAGTCAGAGATGGCCCTGAAGTGTTGCTGGTGAAAGGCACATCACCAGGCAGCTAAAAACATTGCCAGATAACTGAGCTAGATACCAGTTCCACAGTTCTCAAACAACTCTGATGGAATGGCATGATAGATATTTGCCTGTATTCCTCAGCATTGAGGACACCATTGATCCTGACCAATTCTCCAACTCCATTTGCAGAAACGCAGCCCCAAACTTGCAAGGAAACTCCATCATCCTTCACTGTAGAACACTCGTTATTGTACCACTCCCTAGCCCTTCAGCAAACAAACTGCCTCCTGATACAACCAGATATTTCAAATTTTGACTCATCAGTCCAGAGTACCTGCTGCCATTTTTCTGCACCCCAGTTCCTATGTTTTCATGCCTAGTTGAGTCACTTACCCTTGTTTCCACATCAGAGGTATGGATTTTTGGCCACAATTCTTCCATGAAGACCACCTCTGGCCAGACTTCTCTGGAAATAGATGGGTATACCTGGGTCCCACTGGTTTCCATCAGTTTTGTGCTGATGGCACTGGTGGACATCTTCTGATGTCAAAGGGAAGTAAGCATGATGTCTCTCTCATCTGCTGCATTAAGTTTCCTTGACTGACCCATTTGCGCTTGTTCAAAAGAGCTTGAACAGCACATTTTGAAATCTGCTTTGAAATCTTTGCTTGGGATAGACCTTGCTGATGCAATATAACTACCTTTGTCTTGTTCCTGTGTTGTTTGGCCATGCTGTATGACCTGTAACACAAAACTGTCTTCCACAACCTCACTTTAGACCAGAGTTTGGCTGGTCCTCACTCAGGTTTAAGCCTCCTGCACAGCTGTTTCTGTTTCAGTTAATAACTCAGTTTCAACCTACATATGAAATTGATGATCATTAGCACCTGCCTGGTATAATGGTTAATCATATATCTGACTCTAATCCTACAAAAACCCTGATTTAAGCAGGTGTGCAAGTGTAAGAATTGATGCTGTTTTGAAAGGGTGGTCACACCAAATATTGATTTGATTTCGATTTCTCTTCTGTTCATTTATTCCATTTTGTTAATTGATAAAAATAAACTGTTAACACTTCTATTTCTGAAAGCATTATTAATTTACAGCATTTTTGGACTTCTGGTTGGATCGTGGCGCCGATGGCAGCTTCCCTCCGAGGCTGCCTGCCCCGAGGACACGTTAGAGCCGCAGGAACAGCTGTTCCGCGGCTCAATCCCCCTCCCTGGGCAAAGGGGAGGGGGTGAGCTTCCCCGATAGGGGTAGAGCTCCTTAGCCTTCGCATTTTTCCAGCTGTGAGGGCTAGGTGAGCTCCCCCAGAGTCGGGGACTTCTCCGTGCTTCGGGCTCCTTCGTTCAATAGAACGAAGCCAGACGCGCATCTAATCTCTGCTGCTTTAGGAAATTAATGACTGTGAGTAGAATCTATTATGCAGACAGAGCCTAACAGGATTTTTTGAAAACTGTTTGCAATGGGACTTTAACTCTGGAATCTTCTTTGTATTTATTCTAATTTGAAGAAGAAGGAATATGGCTGCGGAAGGGCGTTTCTTTTTGTTTGATTGAAACTTATGAGACTTTCGTTTTCTGGAAATACATGAGACTTTTACTTCTTGGAAACTTTATCTTGGATTACTTTATTGTAACATATTTAGTTACTTTGGATTGTTTGGGCAAGTACTCCTCCTCCATTGTTGTTTGAGGTTCTTATAAGACTGTTGGATTTTTTCTTTTAAGATTTTATGAAAGAGAAAAGTAAAATGGCCTCTAAACGTGTGGGATTTTTTGTTTCTCAGAAAAGTACGATCTCCTCTGCAGCTGTTTTAACATCACAGCAACCAAAATTTGATATGCCTTCGCCTTCCCCTCTAACTTCAGCATTTATATTGAAAGAGATACAGGATGTATTGAAAGACAATGTAAGACTGATTAGAATGGATATGGAGAAACTTATTGATAAGAAATTTGAAGAGAAAAATGCAGAGATGAGAAAAGATTTATTGTTTGCTCTTCAAGGCTTGGCATGTCATGAAGAATGTGTTGATGGATGGGAGGAGGAAGTAGAGGAATATGTTGAAAGTTTGGAATTTGAACTGGAAATGGAGGAAAAAGTGGACTTAATTCAAAATGAGGTCGTTATGTCACAACATAGTGAATTGGAACATGCTTTGATAATAAGAGAAAATCCTCGAGAGAAATCGGAGGAAGAGGATGCAGCAGATTTGGTTATGGTTCTGAATTGTCAGCCCGAAGATATTATGAGAGATATGGAAAAAAATTATAGAATTAATTTACAGGTTGCAAGACAGAAAAACCTTCCAAGAGATGTTGTTATCTACTCTTCTAGAAAATTAATTCGTAATGGAATCACTCAGTTTTTTTATAAGCAGAAAATACCACTCAAAGTATTTAGAAGAAGAAAGGATTTTGCCCTCTTGTCTGACAAGGTACCAGGAAGGAAGGAATTTATGAAGATTAAGCGGTTGAAGGAGTTATACTATTATCAAGTGCGACAAAATCACAAGATCAAGATGAAATTAAGTAACAAATTAGAGAAATTGGAGATGATCAGTAAACTTAGAGAATGACCCGTGCAGTTTATAGATGCAAGAAAGAGAGTACTTAAAAATGTGGACGTATGAATTGAGATACTAATTTTGCAAATAAGAATTTTTTTTTTTGCTTTTTAATCTAATTGCAAGAAGAATGAATAAGGCTGTGGAAGGATTTTTTTTTTATGTAGCAATTTATTATGTTAATAATAGAGTAGATTATGAATTTTAGACTATTATTGTTGTTTAAATGTTATAACAGTTTACTTACTATTATTTTTAACTGTTAATATGATGTTATTATTAGTGTGTTTAACAACTGGATATGGGTCTAAAAGAGTGGTGTTTTTTTTAGAGAAATCCAGAATGTTATTGTTGCTTAAATGATAAAGAGAGTACTTAAAAAGCTGGACGTATGAATTGAGATATTAATTTTGGAGATAAGAATATTTTTTTTTTGCTTTTTAATATAACTGCAAGAAGATTATTAATTTTAGACCATTATTGTTGTTTAAATGTTATAACAGTTTATTTTTAATTGTTAGTATGATGTTATTATTAGTGTGTTTAGTAACTGGATATGGGTCTAAAAGAGTGGTTTGTTTTTTTAGTGAAGTTCAGAATGTTATTGTTGCTTAAATGATTTAGTTTTATTTTTTATTTCTTAATATGATATTAATATCATTGTGTTTAATTGAATCTTAACTGAATTTTAGAGTACTTATTTTTAATTTTAACTATTAATATGATATTATTATTATTGTGTTTATTAATTATATATTTGTTGAAAAGAGAGTTAAAGGAGGTTACAGACTTGTTATTTTAACAGTTTTCAGATAGAGTTAAAGGAGATTATAGATTTATTATTTTACAGTTGTTTAAAATTATTTAGAGTATGATTATTTTATTATTATTCCTGTGATTGGCTCTGGGAAGTGGGGGGGAGGGAGGGGGGGCGGAAGGGTGGGTTTGAGGGGGGGATTTATATTGTAAAATGTTATAAAATTTTCAATAAAAAAAAATTTACAGCATTTTTGCACAATTGCCTAACATTTTTGCACACTACTGTACTTCACTTTAGAATTCTTTCCAACTTTAATATAAGATATAAGCTGTATGGTTCAATTGAAAAACAAACCAATGTCCTCTCCACTCGCTCCCCCCCCCAAGGCTATTTTTGTTTATGGCCTTTCAAGGCAATAGGAACCACCATCCCAGAAAAGAGTCCCCCGAAGGAACAGGAACTTGCAGAGGCATCTCCAGATCAGTCTCAGAAACCTTGCAGAAAACCTCAGCCCTCTTTCCACAACTACTTGCAGTATTCAAGAGACAAAAATATTACTGCTACTAGTTAACATAATGGTAAGGTGTTCTGTTTTTCTAATGCCCAAAGCTAGAAGAAAAGATCTCAGAATATTCCTTTGGTATCAGATTTCTGAACATCCTACGTTATTGAGGTGGGATCAACAGCTGTCTATCCTGCTAAACTACTTATCATTTCACCCTCTCACCTCTTCTGCAATTAGCACCTGCCTTTCTGTAGAGATATTCTCCATCTCCATTCCCATCAGAGTTATCTGCAAGTTCACTGCCTTGAGCTTGTGCTTCATTTAGGACCATTAGAAACGTTCCGGGTCGCCTAATCCTCTCTTTGCCAAGCGCTCTCCGAAAGACGCTCCGTGGGGTCCGTCAGGCCTCCCGGCCCGAGCAGAGCTGCTGCCCGAGGAAGAGCGAGGCTGCCTGGGCTGCGTGGTCCTGCCGGCGTCGCGCAGAAGGCGACTAGGTTTGGCAACTGGGGGCAGGGGTTTTGGTTCCTTCCTGCCGGCATTTCCAGCAAGAGCCTTCCTCAGTGCCCGGCGAAGGGGGGCGCTGCTCCCCGGTCGCTCTCGCGCAGCTCCAGCCCTCGGCGTTTCCCGGAAAACATCCGGGTTTCCCTGGGAGGGAGGCGGCGGCGGTGATGGAGGCGGCTGCAGAGGAGGCGCCTTTGCCCCGAGCCTCTCCTCTAGCCTTCATCGCGCAGGGCGATATGGGGCCGCCTTTGGGCGCTTGCAGGTGCTTGGCGAGGCGAGGCTGAGCCGGCACCGGCAAAAAGAACGCCTGACCAAGGAGTGTCAAGGCGCAGCAGGTGCTTGAACTCTGCCGGCAGCGCTGGCTGCCTCCGGTCTCGCTGCAACTTCCCCCGCGGACTTGGCAGTGACATGCTCATCACTCGCTTACTCCGCTTACTGAAAGAGTTCATTTTCTGGGTCAGGTCTAGGGGTAGTTAATGTATCGTGTGAATTCACCTCCTCTGATAGGTGCAATGTGCTCACGCAGAAAATGAACGCTTTCAGCAAGTGGGGTGAGTATGTCACTGCAAAGTCCACGGGAACTGAGCCTGGGGAACTGTCAGACCGTGTGCCTTTTACTCCACGCTTTTCGAGCTCTTTTGCCTTTGGACCCAGAAGAGGAGCTGCATTTTGCGGAAGGGGCTCAAAAGTAGCGCTCAAGACAAGAAAAAACGTCAAGCTCGCTTCCCTACCTCCGCCAGGACCCAGACGGCAAAATAGTGCCATCTACGTTATTAAGATCAGCCTTCTCTCCCACCCACTCCGCACAGGCTCGTTTCCTCCAGGGATGATCGAGCAAAAAAGGTCCAGCTGCAGTGAGATAGAGGCTTTCTTGATTTCTATGCACAGCTATTTCTTCCTTCTTTCCTTTTTAAAATCAGGTTTAGGGTGATAAAAACCATCCCGGCCGCGTTTGCGGGGAACAAACCAGCCAAGGGTAAGAAGGCCGAGCGAGATGCTTTATGCTTCTCCGTCCTGGACGCAGACTGCGGCCAAGCTGCTTTTTCTTTTGTGCATCCGTGAGAGTCCGGACGCAAATGCTACTCTGATGTGACCTCAATGATTTGGGAATCGGACCCATTGCGTTTAGTGGACTCTTTTCTGCATAGAGGACTATTCGGTTAGATGGGCTCCGTTCTGAAGAGGGGGAAGGGAGCTCGACCAGTCCGTAGGCATCCCAGAGAGGTCTGACGGTGGAGGATACGGAGATCGGTGGGCTGCGTTCCTGCAGCAGCTTCAATCAACTGGTAGTTGATTCTCGGTCATCCAGGTCATGATTGTCCCAAAAGTGCTTTTTTCAAAAGACATCTGTACTTTATTTTTTCTTGAAGACGTTTGGCTTCTCATCCAAGAATCTTCTTCAGTTCTGAGGGAAGCTTCTTGGATGAGAAGCGAAACCTCTTCAAGGAAAAACAAACTACAGTTAAAAAAGCACCTTTGAGACAATCAACTGGTAGCATTGGCATCCGCACAACGAGAGCTTGTCCGGTCTCTGGCCCGGTTGGGCATTTTGTTAGCTTATGACCCAAAAAGTTCAGTGCTCCGCTGGCCTCAGACATGAGCCCTGCGGTCTTCTCTTCATACCAGCAGCGCGCAAAGGGCACTAGAGCTCTCCTCCTGTCCGGACCTAGCTCTGAGAAGGGGAGGGAAGGAATGGCCCACGGCCGAGCGGAGGACAGCACTCTTGGAGAGGCTTCAAGGACCTTTCCCTCCCCAGTCTTTCATATTGAGTTCCATCTCGCAGAGACCGACAGACACGCTGCTTCCCTCTGCTCGCTTGCCTTCTGCCAAGGGTCCTAGGAGACCTCTCAACCATTGGCTTCCCCGACCGAGACGATTTTTCTTGGTGAGACTTCGGCCTAGAAGTCCGGGGCTAGGGGGGCGAAGGGCTCCCAGGAGCAGCGGTTCCTCCTGCAAGGGCCTTCCGAGGACTCGCCGGGCAGGGCAGGACAGGTTGTTCATGGGACAAGCCGGCGCTCCCGCCGCCCAGCCTTTCCCTCCGCCACTTCTTCTTTAGTCTGGCGAGGAGAAACCTCGCACTTGTCCAAAGCCGCGGAGGGCATGCCGAGATGGCCTGGTCACTCAGTGGCAACCGAAGCCACTTTCCGACCCCGGCGGGACTTGCTGGAGCCTGACCTAGTCCGGCCTTCAGGACTGTGCGGCAGTCTCTCCTGCTGCTTCACGCCAGCTTGGCAAAAGCGGCTGCCCTTTTCGCTTTTCAGGTATCGGCTTGGCTCAGGGGGTTCCCTGGCTTTCCTCCCCGGAGAGAAAAGGCAAAGGAGGGAAGGAGAGGGGGGCTCCAAATCTTCCTCGCGGCGCCCCGACGGCTGTCAGAAATGCTCCAGGTCTCCGCGGCTGGGCATTCACGGACACCTAAGAAGTCCGACTGAGCCAGGTCAACGGAGGATGCTGCGGGCGGAGCCTTGGGGGGAAATTTTTGCCACCTGCCTAAGCCGGTTATGTGAACGCGGCTATCCCCTGGGAAAAGACCCCGCTTTTCAGGAGGTCTTCCTGGGGGAAGAAGGGCCTCACACGGAGAGGACTCAGTTTGGGAGCCAAACGCACCCCGAATCGGCGCCTTCTCTCTAAGCGGGCGCGCACAGATGGTGCCCCGCTTTCGGTGTTCAGCGGCGGCGGCGGCAGCGGTGTCGAATTAGAGCCGGTAATTGTCCATCATTAGCGGGCCTGAAACGCGAGCTGTCACAACAACTGGACCACGTCTGGGCGGCCGCGAAAATAACAGTAATGATTGGCCTCATTATGGATGTCAAAGCGCGTCGGAGAAGCTGGAGGTGCAAATTGCCCTTGGCGGGCGAAATTAAATGCCAGGAAAGGGCCGGGTGTCCGAGGGGAAGGGGCCGCGCGCGGGACAGACACCTCGGCATTGACGGTCAAGAGAGGCGAGGAGCGCGGACGGCGTTTCTAGCACCACCCTAACTTCGAAACCACGCCCCGCCATGCGCAGGGAAGTCCCCTCGTCCAATGAGCTGCTTTCCTGCAGGGAAAGGAGGCGCCGCCACTGGCAAGAATACAATAATTGCTGGAGGTTCTGCAAGGGGAGCAGCGATGGGCTTTGCATTCCCTGATTTACTTTAGTCCAGCCTGTCTTCAGGATCTCTCTACAACAACCTTATGAGAGACAACAAAGGATGAGGATTTGAATCTCAGTCCTTGTCCTCTTTATTAGTCGCCACTGTGCCTCCTTTTCCACTTGCTTTGGTGGACCCCACCGTGGGCATAATTCTGTGGCAAGAGTGAAGGTCTATGACTGCGCCGGAAACTCTGACTACTGGGGCAGAACAAACCCAGTTGGAGAGGCTTGGCTTGGATTCAGATATCTATTTTACCCTGTCTTTGAAAATTCAGTTAAGATTTTTAAGTCAGTTTCCATTGAGGTCTTTCAGCATCATCGATCAGGACTGAAATCAGCGGCTGTTCCTTCCTGTAATTAATCACCCTCCCCACCGATCAGTGGAGACGTAACTTCTGAGCAGAGGCACATAACATTACATTGTGCAAAGTAGTGACTTCTGACGGCCTGAAACGGCGGAGAGCCTCGAAAGGCCGCCTAGTACTGCTCCAAAACCAGAATACCGTATTGACAGCCACTTTGGTATAGTGGTTAAGGTGCTGGCCTAGAAACGAGGAGAGTGAATTCTAGTCCTGGTTTAGGCATGCAAGCCAGCTAGGTGACTTTGGGCCAGTCACTCTCTCTCAGTCCAACCCACCTCACAGGATTATTGTTGTGGGGAAAATAGGAAGAGGCCTTGAGTTACTTATAAAGTAACAAAGATGGGATAGAAATCTAATAAAACACAAACAAACAAATATATAAATATTGACAGCCCCCCAAATTATGTTTCTTCTGCCTTTTAGTGGAGGCAGCTGAAGATTCTTTTGGTCTCCAAGCCGGGGACTGGAGGTGCATGCCAGGCTAGTATAACCGTTTTTTGAACGTGGCTGTTGTGAACCCCAAGAGGTTTCTGCCTAAACGTTCCAGTCCTCTATGAAAACCTGACAACTGAGTTTAGAAGCGAGAATCTTACTCTGCCTTGATCTTCGGATCCAAAGAAGGGGCCTGAGCCAGTTTATTCAAAAAGAAATGCAACTGAAGTTCTCAGAGGCGTCTTCCCTGGTAAGGGGGAAAAATGCTATGAACACGACATATCTCAAGAGCAGGGTAGCCATAGCATTGACTATTGGCTTAATAAAATTGTTTCTTTCATGGCAGATGGTGTGAAAAAGTCATCCCCCTTCAGTTCTGCAGAGTAGAAAGCTTGGATTATTCCCCGATTATTGTGGGGGCTGCTGGGGCAAATCCAGTGGCCCAAAAAAAGGAAGATGACAAGCGCAATTGAGTTTCCTAGTCGCCATGCCATAGTTCAAGTCGCCCTTCAGAAAGGCTTCTTCCTACCTACTGCTTTGATGCCAGCCTTGGGAGCACCACCTGGCAACAGACAGTCCTGACAGGGCAGCTCCAGGAACATCAGGAGGATAATCATCGCAGGACTCTGGGAAAACAAACGACCCCCTGTCTGGCCAGTCAAGCCATAGATCTGGCCGAAAAAGGAACCAAATTGGGCTGTCAGATGTCGAGGTGGGACAAGGAGGAGACAGAGCATCTTTCAGCCAAAGCGCACGGCCTACTCTCCGAGGCTGCGAGATGCGGATGGAAAGAGAGCCCGGAGGTCGCTTTTCTGGGTCCTCGGGCCTGATGGCTACCTCTTGGTTTAGAGAAAATGCCCAGCAGCCTTGTGGCAGGAGGCAAAGGGCGCTGGACCCAAAGGCGGGAAGGAGCCCCGTGGAAGCTGTTTCTTGATCTTTATTTTAATCATCGCTTCTCTTAAGCTTCGTGCTTGATCCAGCTGCTCCTGAAACAGTTTTCAAAAGGCGAGCAGCCTAAATCGATGAGCCCACGTGATAAATACTAAGCTAAGCATGTTTTCCAGAAGGGCAACAACTTGAGGCAATGGAGGGACTAGGGAAAAAGTACAAAATCCAGTTAAGTTCATTTCTTGAAAGGCGCCTTTCCTCTGCCCTAATATTTGGAGAGGTTTTGGATCCACGATATTGACAAGGAAAGGGCCGTCTTGGAAACTGAATCGGCTCTGGCCGTGTGCCTGTTTCCTAACAAGACAAGGGGATCTTAACCAGCAGCTGCCCAGTACCCTCACGCAGAGGACTTGCGAAGGAGCAGGTCCGCTGGGTTTGACCCAAAGCTGTTCTGTTCACTAATTGCAGGCTAACCAAGCTCTTCCTTCAGCAAGACACCGTCGGGACTTCTTTTGAAGCTGAGTAGCAAAGACGCCGGATTCCCCACACCCACCAGGAGAGCCTAGGGCAGGGCAGGGGTTCTGTCCTGGCAGATATCAAAGTATCCAAGGCTCAGCCCTTAAAAACTACAAAGAAGAGGCCGAGGTTCGGAAGTGGTATTTTTGGCTTTTCCAGGCGCCCGAAATCTCCCTCCTACCTTTGGCTCCAGCTCTCCGCATCCTCTGCGACTGCGCATCAAAATAAAATCCATTTCTGCTGGATCAAATATCTAGCGGTGAAATCAGTGCGCGCATTTCGAGAGCAGTTCCTGAAGGTCACAAGTGGGGAACAATTTCTTTTTGGCCTGATGCAACCAGGCTCGGGAATTAAGGCACTGAGAGCTTTGGGACAGATACTGGAAATCTCTCTTGTGTTGGCCGGACTTCTGTAGAGTTGAAGGGAGACTGGAATAAACGGCCATCCTGAAGCTCTGGAAAAGGGTCTCAGGGCACCTTCGGGCCTTCTTATCCCAACAGTGTGGCAAAGTGGTTGCGGAAAGCCTTCCCCAGCACCCTGGGCGTGCCTGCGGAGAAGTCGAGCAGAGAAAGCAACAAGTGGGGCAGAACCCCTGCCCTGAAATCCTTGTGAGCCTGCACTCCAATGGAGTTGCAATTAATTTAATTTAATATTTAATAATTTAATTTAATTATTTAATTTAATTTAATTTAATTTAATTTAATTTAATTTAATTTAATTTAATTTAATTAATTTAATAATTTAATTTAATTTAATTTAATTTAATTTAATTTAATTTAATTTAATTTAATTTAATTTAATTTAATTTAATTGGCTTGCACAGTGCCCAGGATGGGGCAGAAGCAAAACGGAGGCAGAGAAAGCGACAAGTGCCCCGAAATCCTTGTGAGCCGCAAAAAAAAAAAAAAAAAAAACCACTGGAGCCAAAAGAAAAGGAGGCCATGCAGTGACTTGGCAGCATGGCAATCCTTCCACTGCCACCATCGGAACCTCTTTCTGGGAAGGAGTCCCAGCTTGTCCCGTGCAGGCTGTGTTCACGGCCGTCCTTCGAACGTCCTAGTAGGAAGTAGGAAAGGGAACAGTGGAGCTTGAATGGCTTGCTTCGGTTGGAGACTCCTTTCGTCAAACGAACTAAGGCAACAAAGGTTAGAGAAGCTTATAGTTACGGTAAACGATAGTTAGATCCACCCATCACATTAGATTAGTCAAGAGTCCTAAACAGACTAGGTTAGTCAACTTTATTTAATTAAACGAACATCAGTTGCCTGAAGATTATATTACCAACCTGCTTCTGCTTAGATGCTTTCATCACCACAGAAAATTCCAGAACTGTAAAAGGAATTTGAAAAAGAAACCTTCCCTTTTTATCCTGAGGGGCAGCAACTTGGGAGTGGCTCTTCCAGACAGTAAGAAGCTCCGAACTGGTCCGATTAAAAGGTTTCCAGCGATATAATAAATAAAACCCGAAGGCTGACCCGAAAGCTTTTCTTAGGGTTCGGTCGGCCTTCTTGCCTGGGGTTAAGCCGAATCGCTCGCTGATTGCGTGAATCAGAGCACAGCTTTTACACCATCCCTTGACGTCCTCTTGCCGTTAGAGTACAGCGATTGTGTTTGAGCGAACTCGTTTTCTTACCAAGCCAAGTTAAAGAAGCTTTGTACAGGAAGGAGAATCCCGCGTCTGTCAAGGAGGGTCTTTGTACATTTTCTCCTCTTCAGAAAGGAGTTCTGGCTAAATTGCTCTATTTAGCCAGTCTGTTTCGTCTGCTTAGTCTGCCTTTATATGTTCTGAAAACCACAATCCTCAAGTTCATGAACTGATCCTGAAATGGGGTTGGAAGAGCGCTCTGCAGGTGCTCAGAGACTTTTGCTTTGAAGGGAGAAGAATTTCTTGATTGGGCGGGGTTAAATCAGAGGAAAAGGCCACATTGACTATTCCTGCCAGAAAATATCCGCTTGTTTGCACAAGATCAGATGATGAATCAGTTGAATAAAAAAAGTGCTATCCGTTGATGTCCCTTTTTTTTTTGACTCTGAGAATAATCAGCCAGGTCCAAGAGGCACAGAAACTCACCGCACCGTCCACTTTTTTCCTCTATCCCTGGCAGTGCAAAAAGCATAAAAGGGTTTTCCAGCACAAAGCCTCATGGTCTCATCCAGCCATTCCTGCAATGGTGTTTGTTTTCTGTTTAATTGTCGGTCTATATTTGCTTGCATGTTTCAATTGACCTTTAAGACAAACGATGCTACCGAATTCTCGGGGTCTCTTGATACTCTCCTTCCTTAGGTAACGCTGGCCAGGGAACGGAGGGGCAGAAGTACCCGTGGTTGTTCGGTTGTCAATGTGGAGTCTCGGCCCCTGCCTTTCCCTGCCCGCTAGTTGAGCAGCCGGCCAAAGCTTGAGACCCGCCCCCCGCCGCCGCCGCCGCCGCCGCCGCCTCTACAGGCTAAGCTCTTTTGGAGGGATTTTTCTGTCCATCCCCTCTCCTCTTCCTGCCATGACCTCAGAGAGGCAGCATAAAAACCCTGGGCTATTTCCAACCTCAGAGGGAGGGGGGCGTACTGCCCATCCAACAGGGCAATGTCTCTGCCCCAAGGAGCAGCCAGCGGCAGTCCAGCCAAATTAGTCTGCTTTCAGAGGAGCTACTTTCAGAGATTGTCAGCTAGATCACACGAACTGGGCTGAGGGTCCAATATGCCCCCAGAGCGAACATCTGGGGGAAGCAATAGGCGGTCTTTGCTGCTTTCCTGACGCCTACATCCAACAGCCTTGGCCTTGGTCTTGTTGCCATTGGCTCTTGGAAATACTTTGGGACATTTTCCTGGAAGGAAGACTAACGGGCCCCGTTCCTCTTTCACCCCAGTTCCCCTGTCTTGACCACAAGGAGACCCCAGTTCCACAGGGATTTTGTTGGCCTGGGAGCTTGTGGGTTGCATTCCCCTCTTGAATCCCCTTTGGTCTTTTCTCTCCTTGCCCTCTTGCTGGCAGGATGGGTCTCTCCAAGCTTAACTATTTTCACTGAATTTTGTTAGCAAGTAGCGAGCTCTTCTCAGTGGTGATTCCTAGTTCCCAGGCTCTGCAGCCCTCTGACTTCAGGACAACACCGAACTGTCTACAGCTTTAAGGCTCTTCTATTTGGTGCTAGAATCTGGGGGAAGCTGTTTTTACCCTGGAGGGATGAAGGGTAGACTTAAGTCTCTCTCACTGGTGCATATGGTAATGGGGGGGGGATAAAAAAGGAGCTGCTAGGCCCTGTTCATGCCTCAGGTAGGTGCAGCTAAGGAAAAGAGGAATGGAACAGCACTGTGTCGCTACCTTCTTTTGGGGGGGGGGGAATGGGAGGACACCAAATTCTCAAGAATTCTGAGTTAGCCAGTCCTGAAGCTTAAGCCACCTGGTAGAATTAAACTCATTCCATTTTTCAGATGTACTAGGGGTGCCCTCTGCCCTCCTCCAAGCTCCACTGGGTTGCTCTAGGATGTTCAAAAACTCTAGTGGGGGAAAAGATGGGCATTTCAGAGATAATGTCCACAAAGTGGTTTCTAAAGCTTCTTCTCAGTCCCAGACATTCCCCAAATCTCCCCTGCACCCCCTCCTAGGTCTGGCTTTGAGGGGAGGGTTTTTTTTCCTGGCACCTGGCACTGAGTACTTTCCTGTGACTCACAGCAAGGCCAATCTTGCCCAACTAAGCTCCAGATCCCAGGATCAAGAAGCTGAAAATACCATATAAAAAGGGCCAGTGTATTTTGAGGCAGAAATGAAAAGGAACCTTACACTAGTGGAGATCTGCTGCTTTTTATTATTATTATTATTATTATTTGAATTTATACCCCGCCCTTCTCCTTGCGGACTCAGGGCGGCTGACAGCCTGATAAAAACAACTACAAAAATACCCCAAAAACTATCATTTGCACCCTTAGGGCTTAAAGAATTGTACATTTTAAGGATACCTCGTATTGCGGCCTATGGGAAGAAAGTATAACAAATGCCATGAAATTCTTTTATTATTTTGAAATTATTACTTTTACTAATTTTTTTTATTATTTTTCCCCATGGGAATTTATTTACTGTGAAATCAAGGACAACTAAAGGTTCCCTTTTCTTAACCAAAAGCCCTTGTAGATGAGTTTCTGCTGTGCATTTAGAGGACAACTGAATCCTAGGAAGTATACGCCAAAGCTAATGGTAAATCTACTAGATAGAATTTGCTAACATATAGTATGAATCTTACAAAATCTACTCTGATTAATTTGCTGAGAATCAAAAACCTAATTACAAATTTCACAGAGTTTCTACTACCAATGATTTATAGGCTATTAATGTAGGAATTGAAATACAACTTTGAGGAAAGGAGGGAAAGGTGATGAGGAAGGTTCTCTAGCCTGAAGTCAGAAAAAAGGGAGTGAGTTGATATTTTGCCCTTAGTTAAAGCAGTGGTCAGCCAGGAAAAGTGCTTCTTCTAATCTTGCCTGGCTGCCCATTCCAAATTTGTTGATGCATTTGAAATGAAAGAAATGCAACATTTATGAGTTTGGTCCCTTGGGGTGGGTACAGCAAGAATGCACCTTTCAGGGTTAAAGAATTCCCATCCTAGCTGCATGAAATGTTGCAGTCTTCCTGAGAGTGAGGATGGAAAGAACAATTAATCGAAAAAATGAAATCTACAAATGGGAGGAAGAAGGGAAGCTGGCTAACTATGCAAGGGTTTCAGAAACTTCCAATTTGCACCAAGAGAAGAAAGTAGGTGCTGTCCTCCCCACTTCAGCCTCCACCCTCCATTACCTATTAGGATTGTGATGATAACATCTTGACCCAGCAACAGCTCTCCAAACCCTTTGCTGGCTCCCTTCAGAAAACCCTAAAATTTGGGAGTGCCCAGAGGACACACAATATATTCAAACCCCATCTTTAGCCAGTAAGTCAGATGATCCTAGTGCCACGAGTAGTAGGGCATCAGGACATCCAGTTGCTTCAGCCCCAACTTAATTCTGCTTCTTGTGTGAACATAGCCATTTGCCTTACTCGTTTCTGCATTTCTTTGGATTTAGCTGGGCTCAAAAGCAGGATTCCATGGCTACTCTTGCAGGCCCTAGGCTTTTTCCTCCTACTTTAACTCCAAGTGAAGGTATACAAGAACTGGAGCCAAACTTCGCCCTCAAGGTGATGGTGAACTCTGTAGGACTGAAGGGGAAAAAAATCCTCAATCCCATGAGCCCTGAACTGTGGAAAGTCTTCCAGGCAGCTAAAGCAGGTGTCCCAGAAGCTTTCTAGAAGGAAAATCGAGGCAGCCACTGGGTTTCATACTATTCCCACCTGTGCTATATCCTCCCGCATGGCTTAGTCTGCCATTTTGCCTTCCCTTCCCGCTTTTGATACAGTGCAGCCTATAAAACACCCCAATTTGTGGACAGAAAGGCTATTTAATCCATCATTTTCACTTGCCATCTACCAGACTTCCCAAGAACGTTGCTTGGACTGGTTCTCCATTTACTATTTATTTTTCTTGATTTATGAATGTGTTGTTTCCAACATTGTCTAAACTTCTCTTACTAAATATCTTTTCAGAAGAATCACCATTCCTCCAGCAAGTGCCAAACTGCTGTTTTTCCGTTTGCTTCTTCGTCTCCCTCCCCCGTTTACTCTTGCCTACTTATTTCATCAGAAATAAAAAACAAATCATTATTTTGATTTTGTTACAATAAATATCAGTACGAACGGGAATAAATCTTAGGCTGGAAAAGGAAGCTGTGGAGAGAAAGGATGGTTTTTGAAGATTTTTAACTATAATCCCTACTTAAATTGGGTCAATAATCCAGTTACTGGTTTCAGATTTAAATCCAAGCTTCCAAGCCTCTTGGGGTAGACATAACATTCGGATCGCACTCAACAGCCTGAGAAATTGAAGCAGGTTTGCGGGTGCCCTGCAATCGACCCAGTTATTTTCAGAACAAAGACCCCTTTGATACTTGAATGGCTACCGAAATGCCCGTGGTCACCAAATCCAAGAGAAGGAACCCCCGCAAGAGTGAGGCAGCCAGCGAGGGATCAAGTCGTCATATGGCCGCGGCCTGAAACGTGAGTTTTTCTGGAGGAAACCAAAGTCTTCGCGTTTCTGCACACAGTTCGGGAGAGTTCAAACCAAGCGCAGTTTTAGAATTAAAAAACAAACCAATTGCCAAAAGTTAGATTGATTTTTATAAATTAGGGGGGGTGGTACAAGGAAGAGATTGACGCACAAATATTCACAATTCAGTGGAAGTAAATTGTCATAGTTGTTTGCAACTCTCCACCTAAAAAAAAAATGAGGGCATTTACTGCGAAATGGGAGAATAAAGGGGGGGGGAAAGGCACCGAATGACTTCAACATTCCCACCGCAAATGTTTCTTTTTCCCTTCAAAGGCCCCAGTATTAAATTCATACTGAATATAAAAATAATTATTATAAACACAACGATTTTAATACAACCAAAAAGTGCTAGAATCATATTGTTTCCCAAACTGCGCTCCATAACTGCGAGAAGTCAGGTCACAGGCCAGGAAGCTGCGGGAAAACTCCTGCATACCCGCGTTAGAGTGGACGGAAGATGGTCCCCTTGTTCGGTCTGAGCGCGTTTGTTCAGGCACAGTCCAACTACCTCCAAGGTGCTGGAGCAAAAGAACGGCCCGCTTGGTTGTCCCGTAAAATCTCAATTATTCAGCGAAGCCGGCAGGAGGGGATTGACTCTTCTCCGGCGGCGTTTGAACTAAGAAAGGAGGACTGTAGAGGCGGCTCCAGAAGAGCAGAAGCGGCCGAAAGAACAGATCGGCTGCCGAGCTTTCCCCTACTGTTCTTCCCTTCTTTCCTTGCCTCCCTCCCTCGTTTCTCCTCGCCCCACTAGCCTTCGTGCTCTGGAGCGGACGGGACCCGAGCCTCATTTGATGCCCCCGGCGGCAGGGGCAGCACAGGCGGAAAGAGCCCAGCCCGGCAGGCAGTAATAAGGATAATAGTAAGAGGGCTGGAAGGAGAAGAGGGGAGGCGGCCGGACTATCTCGTTCGGGTGATACTGCCTCTGATCATCACGGACTAGCACTCTGACCGCTACTTTCTTGGCCGCCGGCGCGGCAGACAATAAGTCCGCGGCCAGCTGGCGCCGCTTCGTCTTGTAGCGCCGATTTTGGAACCAGATTTTCACCTGCGTCTCGGTGAGCTTGAGCGAAGCAGCCAGGTCGGCGCGTTCGGGCCCAGAGAGGTAGCGCTGGTGGTTGAAGCGCCGCTCCAGCTCGAAAACCTGCGCGTGGGAAAAGGCCGCCCGCGAGCGCTTTTTGCGCGGTTTCTGGAACGCCGTCGAGGTTGCCACTGGGGCCGGGATGCCCGCCGACATCGCCTCGTCCTCCTCGGAGAGGGCTTTGGAGCCCAGGCAGCCGTGTTTGGCTTCGTCGTCCTCCTCCTCCTTGTCCTCCTCTTCAGTGTGGCTGCCGCCTCCTGAGGAGGGAAAAGAAGGCAGGCAGAGTCAGGAGTAGGAATTTCGGGGTGCCCCTTCAGCCACGTGCCCCGCCTCCCCGACTTCCCCTCCACCTCAGTTTCTCCCATCGGAGCAGAGAGACTTGGCCTGCCATCGGAGGGCCCCCTGCCACTTCCCATTCTGCCCGATCCTGGAGCAGCATTGGGCCTACATTTCTCCTATCCCTAAAGGCAAGCCTCCTTCGCAAGGCGCTGATGCCGGTGGTTAACATCCCTTCTCCACTGTCCTAGGGCTTTTTGACGGATGGCCTACCAGGCTTCAGACTCTTTACTCTTTTTCTTGGGCTTCTCCCGTGCAGCCACACGCATATCTAAGCCCTTCAAAACCAGTTACGCGGATTACAGGTGTAAATCAAAGGAGATTGAATTGAAAGGAGACCAGCATGGGATGGAATTTTATTTGTCTCAGGGTAAACACAAGGCCAGGTCTTAATTTCCCAGCAGCCAAACTCTTCTCGCAAAAGCTGCAGGAGTTAATCCTCTGTTAGCGGAGGCACAAAGCTCCAGTCTGTCCCGCCAAGTTCCAATAAGCAGTTTGTTAAATCTAACCGTACTTCCCAGTTCCTAGGCATTGTTTTGCTTCAAAATCTCACCCTGGCGTCAGAAAATCTCAGCCGAGCAGCAGTCGAGCCTTCAGAGACAGGAGCTGTGTAAAGTAACCTATAGAAACCACTCTTCTAAGTGTTCTTGTCTCAGGTTTATTTGCACGGAACTGGCAAGGCGCGTCACTACCATCAACTGAACCAGGTCTCGCCCTGGCTTGGTTTCGACAGGCGGACCGAAGCAGATTTTGCCCCAAAGTCAGACCCTTCTGGTGTGCGGGAAGGCCAACAAAGGTGAGGAGAGACGCAGCTCAACTTTGCGTGCTGCTCTCCGGATTCCTAGTGGTAGAAAACTTCTCCATTCGAGCCCTTCGCTTCTGGGCCTCTTTGTACATGCGGGGCTTCCCTGGTGGCGCATCCTTGGTTCCCCTCTGTCCGGTTCTCCAAATGGAGGGGCAGACAGAAACGAAAGCTCTTCTCTGCGGCCTAGAAAAGCCGAAGAGAACAGGCGACGCGTCTCTTCCTCCCGCCCCGCGTAAGTCTCTGTTCCGCCGCCAGGCTCAACCCAAGTGCAGCAACTGCCAGGGAGACGCCATCCAGCAATCGGCACCCTAGTACTCCCCCCCGCACGCCGGGATTCTCCTAAGTTTCCGGCCCAGCGGGTTACTGAAACCGCCCCGGGATCCACTTTAAAGGCCTGGAAAGCGCAATGCTTTGTCTGGAGGAGGACAAGCTCCTCGGCTGCATTTGCCCCTGAGCGGTCGGCGGCTGAAAGAGATGCGGGGAAAACGGACTCTGTCTGGGAATCTCAGGGGGGAGGACGGTGCCCTTCTTTCCCTTTAGTAACTAGGCTTCACGCGATCCATTTCCTGCAGGAGAAACATCCTCTATTAAGTTTAAGCTCGCCTTTTCCGAGTTCAGCGAGAAGGCCTTTGTCCGTCGGAAGGCGGCGCGCACAACACGGGGCGAGTCTTCAGGCTCAGCAGCCACGGCAGCCAACTCGGATTCGGAACTGTATGGGGTCCCACGAAAGCGGCCGACGAGAGTGCAATTAGCAACGTGCCCCGGGCGGGTTAAGAGATCGGGCTTCCCCGCTGGCCTACTCAGGCCCAGCCGAACAGCTGGGAAGGCGGCCCTCCGCTTTCGCGACCCGTTTCCCGGCTGCCCTTTCCTGACTAGAACGGGTTCCTGCCGAAGGGAGACGCGGGTAGGAAAAGAACAGCGCCCAGGAGCCAGAATGGCTTCGCAGTTATTTCTTCCGCTAGGCCCGGCAAACGCTGCCTTTTAAACCCTGGGGATCGGGGCCACGCAGGCCCAGAACTGGGAGCAGGGCGAGGCTCCAGATTTCCAGCCCCGGCCGAAGGTGAGTCGCTGCCCTCCAAAGGTGGCCTTCTAGCAGCGATCCATTGAGCAGAACGCTTAGTTCTCGGAGGATTCCGGAAGGCTGGGGTCGTCCTCAGTGCCCAGCGGGACTACCTTCCCTCTAAGAGAGAAACGCCCTCTATTCTCCCCGATCAGAGCTTTATACCCGCGAGATCTCCGGATGAGCAGGAGCACGACCTGGCCTAGTCTCCCCATTCCCACCGGCATCGCCCCGCTCCACAGTCCTCCCGTGATCGCTCCGAATGCTTACCTGTTGTCGGCGGCCCCGAACCTTGACCCGGGGGCTGGCTTTGCGGGGACGGAGGAGGGTGGCCTTTCTCGGTGCCGATTCTTCCCACGAGGAATCGAGTGTGCAGCCTCTCTCGGGGTCTTCGGGAGTCAGCGGGCACGTGGCCCTCTCTGCCGCCGGACTCTTGCTCCTCGTCGTCGCCGTCGTGCTCCTCGCTCAGGACTGAATCCGAGTCGCAGTGGGGTGGCCGGGCAGCCGCGGGGTCAGAGCGCTGCTGCTCCTGGGGCGGCGGCGGCGGCTGGAGCACGGGGCCCAGAGTGGTGGCCGCCGGGTCAAAGAGGCGCCAGCAGCAGGCGGACGTACCCTCGGGGTTGGGCAGGAGCATCGGAGGGCAAGGACGGGCGGCAGCTACGACTCGCGCGGCGCCCACTTCCTTCTTGGTGAGGAGGGCTTGAATGGAAAAAGGCGTCGGGGCCAGGCTAGCGTTGTGCCGGGCCATGGCTGGGACGGATGCTCGGCTGCCGTGTCGGGCAGCAGCGGGAGATCTGCTTTCAGTTGGACGCTGCCCTCAGCGCCGCCGCCGCCCCCACCCGGACCAGTTGTGCGCTGTTCCCATAAAGAGCCCGGCCGTCGCTGAACCTGCCGACACGCTCCTCCGGCCAGGCAGCTCTCGACTCCGTCCCACACAACGCCTCTGCGTGCTCACTGGCTTTCGGCCGCCTTTTTCTGCCCGCCCAGCTGTCAGTCCAGCGCCGGAGCGCCCGAGCCGAGGCGGGCGCCGGCCGTTCCTCGGGGGCGGAGCTCGTTTCGGGCGGCACGTTCATTGGCTGCACTACTTTTCCGGCCCGCGGGAGAGTCCGGTCCTGGAGCACCCGCCTTAACCCTTTCACTGCCAAGGGTTTCCCTGCCCGAGAAAGAGTTTCTGGCCGAGAAGGAAGGGGAATTCCTCGAGGACAGCCCTTCTCGGCTTTTACGCCTCTCCCGAGTCAGCGGCATACATCTTCGGCTTTCTAGGATAGTTAAGCTCAACCTCCAGCTGGGGTAACCGGCTGGCAAAGCCGTTGCTGGACCAGAGACATTTTCTGCCCAGGCCTTTAAGGCGGTGGTGTCAACTTCACCCTGGGTTGATGTCGCACAAGAGACCAATATGAAATCGTTATTGGTTAATATTAATAATAAACAACATCACCCAGTAGTTATCCACACACTAGGTGCCATATCAAAAAATCTGGGACAGCACTTAGAAAATCTGAGCACTGACAAAATTTCCATTTGTCAATTGCAAAAGGCCACATGCTTGCATCTATACATACGACACCTATAAATTACGACATCTTATGTTCTTGGGAAGAACTTAATACTTATGAAGGCCAAAACTATCTAAAGAACTGACAGCTGTGATGTCACATTATTGTGAACAGAAAATAATTTGATAATGTATAATGACTACTGCTTCATTATTTTTCCTTTAATCAAAATGCTGAAATCGAGAGTCTTTTTTCTTTGCCTAGAATGAAATTAAAAGGAACATATATTTCTACTGTTTATTTTCTTCTGCATCTGAAATCCATTCAAAAATGGCGAATCTGCTATCTAATGTGATGGTGTTGCTAAAGCTTGCCTTTTGATGCTTGAGAATTTGTAGAGTATGAAGGGTGCATTTTCTTCTCAACCTAGAAAATGCATTTTGAAAGTTCCTCAAAACAGAACTAGGCGAAATTCTACATTTTTGTCAGTTTGAATAAATTATATGCACGAATTTGATTGTAGCAAAAAACTTTAGACGTTTCAGAAAAAAACCTCTCTGCCATGTCCTTTGCCAGACTAGAACCACGTTTCTCATATCTGATTCTTATGCAGGACAGGTTTGTCAATTTATTTATTAAAAATATTCTCAGCGTCAGTGTGAACGAATAAATAAATTTTATACACAAAAAACATTGAACGAATTCGGAACAAAATTAAAGTGTTTTGCCTCAGCGAGCGTGGCTAATAGAATCCAACATTTATCATTATGGACAATCTCACACATTTGCTGGATGTTTCAGGGTTGCAGAGTGAAATGAACAGGTGGCCTTTATATGCGGAAAAGACTATGAGAAACATACCAGTTCTCCAAATAGAAAGGTGGGGGTTCAATGACCTTCAAGGATTCTGGGCAACTGGGAATTAAGAGAAGTTTAAACTCCCTCTCTTAGAATTTAAAAATAATGAGTAAAGAAACTGGGGAGGGGAGGAAGAGAGGTGGGATAGATGGACAAATCCTCACATTTCTGAAGCGAGATGCTCCTAGGAGACTGGAGTCTGGGGGGATACTTGGGGATGAAAACTCTGCTCCTGCGTTTTCCTTGTGTATTCCATTGAAAATAGGCAAAGGTTTTAATAAAACCAAGTCACAATTCCGTGGAATCAGTAATATCTTCAAGTCGGGTTCCTTGAAACATCGTGTGAATTTTTAATCCCCGACTGAAATTTCTGCAGCCCCCGAATTCCCCTGCAAATTATCAAACGACTTTTGTCTCTTCTTCCTTGACCATTGGGAGCAAGTCCTTTTCCTGTAGCCGGGAGTTTCCTCTGCTTCGCCCGCGAAGCTCCCTGAGAACTCACTGAGCTATGGCGCGCCTGGATCTGGCAAGGAGGAAGGAGCTGAGCCGGAGAATTGCGGTATTCGCCCCCCGCAGCCTAGTCTCCTCCCTTTCCATCGATGCCCAGGTAGCAGCGCCGTCCTGCTCATTGCGCCACGGGAAGGGTGCCCGCTGCTAAGAGTCCGTCATCCCCGGCGGAGGAGATAAAGGGCGCGTGCGGCGGCAATCCGACCCCGACGCCGCCCCTCGGCCCAGCTTCACCGACGCCACTAGACCTCGGAGCGGGGAGAACGTTCTACCGGGGGTTCAGGGAGGCGGGCGTCGCGTGAACCTGTGCCGGGGGAAAGAGCCGTCGAGTCCCGTTGGAGCAAGGAATGGGCCTTCTGATGTCCGCCAGCTGCTCTTTGCCCCTGAGCTGGGAGGGAGCCGATTGGCCGGCAACGGAGGAAAAGAGGGGTCTTTCCAGCCGCCTCGGGAAAGCGAAGGCCCCGGTGGCGAGAGCAGGGGAGGTGGCCTGGCGCAGGAGGTTGGGGGTGCGCCCACCAGGTCCAGGAGGGCGGAAAGCGCTCTGGGTTGGAGACTCGGGGCCTTTCACTGCCGAGCAGCAGTTCGACTCTCCGCCCCTAGAACTTCGCTCCGGACCCGCCCAGAGAACGCCGCCAGCCGCGAAGGACGACAAATGGCAAGGGCAGGGGTTCCTGTTGCGCCCAGCTGCTCAGACGAGAGGCAGCGGGCGAGTTGGCTGGAAGGGCGCGAAGGGAGCTCCTTCTGCGCCTCGGCAGCTCGGCCTGGAGGCGGGAGGGGCCCTTTTTGCCGAGCAGCTGCTCGTCCCCTAGCTTGGCTGTGAGAGCAGAGCAGAAGGGCATCGCGAGGGTCGGGACAGAAGATGTCGCGACTGACCGCTGCGAGATCTCCTTTCCTGTAATGGCGCCACAATGACAAACCTGGACTGCAAGCCAAAACCAAAACATCTTTCAATCGATTCAGACGTAACACGCCGCGAGAAAGATGCCTGAGAGCCCAGTCCGCGAATGAAGGGGATGCTCAAAGCGGGAGACCGAGGGGGGCGGGTGTCGGGGAACTCTCCGGGAGGCCTTCCCCGGGCGGAAAAAGAGTGAAGGAGGAAGGGAAGCGTTGGGATGCCAGTTCCGGGCGGAAAGAGGCCTCCCGGGGTTCCCCCACCGTCTCGCCCAACCGTCCCGATGTCCAGGGTTGCGGCGTTGAAGGTTCTCCAGGCGAAGGCAGCGCTCGGATCGCTGTCCCCGCCGGCTTTGCAGGGAGCGAATCGGGAAGTCCGGGCGGTGGCATGGGACGCCACCTAAAGACAGACGGGAGAGGCAGAGAACGGCGCTCCTCTTTGCCTCCCTCCCATGGCGGCCAAGGGCTCTTCCTGGCTAACTCCAGTGAGAACAGACAGAGCAGAAACAGCGGACCAGGGAAGACCTTTGAGAGCAGGGAGCAACCCGGACGGAACGGAGATGCGCCTTCCGGGGGGCTTAGCGGGAGAGTCAAGAGGCTAGAAGCGGGGCGCTCCTTGTCGGGGCACAACCAGCAAGCTGCTTTGGGAACGGAGGTTCAGACGAGAAATACTGTCATTTACAGTAGAGTGTTTCAAATCCGTCTCTGTCAAATTCGGTCCGCAGACTCTACGCAACCTTGTTGGCGCCGAGTACCGTCCACTGATTTGTTGACTGCCTGGCTGCAGTCTCCCCTGGAGCGGGAATCTTAGCTTGTCTTGAGACATTGAAATTATGGGGAAATGGTGGTCGATGCCTAGTCAGCATTAAGCCTGTTCCTTTGTGAGAAACAATTTGCTGTTTTTCTTGGGTTGGGATTCATTTCTATACATTTGTTGCTAGTCCCTTATGCTACATGACAATGAGAGATGGCACCTCCTTTTCTTTGTAGAGGTTCTTTCTCAGACAATTGATAGTACAATTAGTACATTCTACATGTCCTCCAGTTGGTGAACAAGTCACAATTGCTGGGCTCATACAAATTATTTGGTAAGAAGACATTTCAATTCTAACATGTTAGAATTGCCTAGTTCTAGAAAGCAACTCTTGTTTGGGTTGGGATAACAGATCTGTGCTCTGCTTTATTTCAAGCCAGGTGGCATAAATAGAACCCCCTTCATTACTCTCCTGACTGGAATGGAGCTCCAGGCTGCCTCCAAACCAGTCAGCATTTTCAGCTTCAGCAGCCAGTCAGGACTATAGACCAAAAATGTCTTCTGTTCTTCTGTTCCCTGATTGCTGAGAATTCGTCTTCAAGCTTTAAGCAGCAGAAGACATTCCCCTTGTTAGGCTAGTCCTGCATTCAGATTCCCTGCTGCCACCAAAAAATCTTTCCTGGATGAAACTTAGTTCAGGTCATCTACCCAGAGATGTTACTAGACAGGAGAGCTAAATTAATGGATTATTTATTTGCCAAAGGTTGAACAGAGGAGGACAGGTACAAATGATCAAACCATTTGCTTGTTTAAAATAAACCAAATCTGTCCTCAGCCTACGTAGATGTTCTTGTGTTCAATGTGAGGGTGAGCAAGTGGAGCTTTTGGGACAAGAACTGATGCTACATTCTCCCCATGTCTTTTCCTCTCTATTAGACAAAACTCTGGGTCAGATCATTGACAAAACTGTTAGCCTGAAAGAGCTTTAAGGGAGATGAAAATATCTGTTTTGAAACAAACCCTGAGCTTTCTCCAATAGGTTATATCTGTTCCTGTCTTGGAGCAATCCTTATGTGCAGAAGTGGAAGAACCCAAATCCCTTTCTTGTTTTCTGCCAACATCCTTCAGACTCAAAGGTAACCAACTTTTGCTCAATTGCTTCTTGGAAGTATAGACTAACAGAATTTTAATCTTTCTCCTTTTACTTTTCTTATAAGGGGAAAAAAATCTATGTTCTTTTCAGAGCAGGACATTTACAATACAAACATTCTTTATTGAAGTTTACAACATCTATGAAATAAATGTCTGAATGTTACCAAGAATGCTAAAGAGAATGATGTTACCTAGTTTGATAACGAAATGTTCAGGAATTATATTAAAACAAGCTTGGAGAACAAACCACAGCCAAAATTCTTCCTCCCAGGAAGTACTGCAGGGTAAAATTGAATTAAAGTACTGAGCCCAGCGGACTTGTTTGGGTGATGGTCTCTGGGGAGTTTTTAGGGCTTCTAAGTTTTTGTGATCAGTCCACACCTCAAAAGGGGCTTTGCTCCCTTCCAAGAAATGCCTCCAGACCAGGAGTGCCTAGCGTACCACATACACTTCTTTTTTCCAAACCGCCCACCTGTGCTCAGTTTCGGTAAGCTTTTTGGAGGAATATGCACATGGCTGCAGGACCCTTTGCTTGTTTTTCTGTAGCAGCACTGCCCCCACTGCCACATCACTTGTCTGCTTGAATAACAAAGGGAGAATTTGGGCCAGGGTGTTTTAGCACCAGCTTTGCCACAAACAGGTACTTGAGTTTTTAAATTCACCTTGGACAATGTCTTCAGTAGGTTGGTGATGGGAAGGGCTACCTAAGCAAATTGTGGGATGAATTGGTGGTAAAAGTTTGTGAATCCCAGGAAGTTTTGAAGTTGCTTCCGCGTGTGAGGAGGAGCCCATTTCAGAACTGCTCACACTTTCTCAGGATACATTTGTATTCCTTCATGGGACATGTGATACTCTAGATCAGGGGTGTCAAACTCACAATGTCATGTGATGTGTTGCGATGTATTGTGACTCTTTTTCCATTGCTGACAATGAGGTGGGCGCGGTTTTGGCATGACACATCCGGCCCGCGGGCCAGCAGTTTAACATTTGGACAGTTTAGTATACAATTGGGTTGTCCGGAGTTTTTTGAGCACAGCCCTGACCGGTTTTACGTGTTCCACCCTGGTTTTGGTATAAATCAAAATGAAATCTAAATAAACAGAACTCCCTTATACAGGTATTCATACAGTACTTCATTTAACAGCTGCATAAATACAACAGGGGCACCCTGCAGTCCGAATGGGAAAACTCAGAATTGGAAACACCCCAAGGGGCAATTGAAAGCCATTTTCCGCTCATCTCCTTCCTTGATTCTAGCCCAGTAATATGCTTCCTGCAAGTCCAATTTAGTAAAAATCCTCCCCTTGGCCAGATGGGCTAGTATATCCTTCATTAGCGGCAGTGGATAGACATTTTCAATGCAGACAGCATTTAACCCATGATAATCTACGCATAGATGATGGGACCCATCTTTCTTTTCCTTAAACAGCACAGGGGCAGCCACTCGTGATCTGGCGGGTTATATAAAACCACACTTCAAGTTTTTGTCTATGAATGCCCACAGTTCCTCTAATTCTCTAGGGTTCATGGAGTACAATTTGGGCTTGGGCAATTTAGGCCCTGGTAGGATTTCTATGGAGCAGTCAGGCAGGCAGTGGGGTGGGAGTGTGTCTGAGTCCTTTTCATTGGCAACTTCCCATAGGTCCCAATATTGTTTAGGAATCCAGGGATCACCTTTGGGGGTGCTCCTTCATTGCAGCTCCCACCTCCCTTCTTAGTTTTGCCCATGGCGACTTAGCAGTAGGGACCTCAAATTTCTTTTCTGTTTCCCTTTTGGACTGGCCCGCTGAATCTTGAACATCCTCCTTCTCCAGTTTACATATGGATTCTATTTCAATAGCCATGTCAAGCCACTAGGGGTCACTGCATGCCAGGTGCCACAATAAAACTCAGGATGTCTGTGTGCGCCCCCATTCTCATCTCTTTTGGCTTGGTGATGAATGTTGCACGCACACACACACACACACCGCTACCAAGCTGTCCAGCTGGCTAAAAGCCATGAGCACTTTAAACTGCTTGAGTCTTAGACCTATTTTCTCAACTAGGGCATGGCTGCCAGGCATCTGGTGCAGCCTGAGTACAGGAGGGCAACCACACTTCACTTGCACCCTGAGGATGGCACCATCAGTTCTATAGAGATAGTTACTGGGATCACTGGACAACTTACTAAGGGGTCATCATCTCCACCGGTCCTTCTGCTGGAATAATTGGAGTTCTCTTGCCATCCTTGGGGGATAGAGTGAACTCGACGACTTCCACTCCCTCCAAGGCTGTCTCGGGTTCTTGGTGTCAGCTTCACCAGCTTCTTGGTGGAGCCTGAGAGTATTTTTGGGGCTGGGTGCATGGCTCGGCATTCAGAAGCTCAGTGCCCCTTCACCCCACACTTGAAGCAGCCAATGGAACATTGGCACAGGCTTTGCTCACAGGCTGGTGACTTTGGGGCTTCTTTCTTTTCTGGGAAGGATCTCTGCCACCCACGGCTGGGCCAGGTGAATGGGCCAGGTAGATTTCGACTTCTTTGGCTAGGACATATCAACCATGGAGGGTAGGGAGATTGCCCCTGGAGATGCAGGTGTTGTAGACATCATTATTCAGCCCATCCTAGAAACACTCGATCAGCATGTCTTGTGGCCAGTTGGTCAATCCGCAGGCCAGATTGTGGAATTCTTGGGTATATACGGCTACAGGTCAGCAGCCCTGGTTTATGGTCTTGATCCTGGTCCTGGCTTTGCAGTCAGCCAAGGGATCTTCAAAGCATTTTCAGAGTGCTATCATGAAATGAAGTTACGCAACTCTGGAGCATCATTGTTGTGGAGAGTGACCATCCACTTGGCTGTGGTTCCCTCTAGTGTCATGGTCATGTGCTGCACCTTTGCCCCTTCAGTTATCTCTGAACCATACTCCTGCATGTAGGTCCAGATCCGAGCCAGGAAGAACCTCAATTCCTTAGGGTCTCTGCCATACTTCACCCCATGGTGTGGTGGTCAAGTACTGGTGCAAATGAACCACTTGGTAAGTGTTAGTTCTGCCATCTTCAGCTTGGTGCCTTGCCAGCATCCTATCATCAAAGCTTGGGGAGAGGGGGCAAGGGGGGAAAAAAGGCAAAGGATTTTTGCAGCACCTGCCCCAGCAGTCAGGCACAGGTTAGGGCTCCACCAGCAGCCACTGCCCTGGGAGCCCAGCCAGCACCATCAGCCTGGGCTGCACCACCAAAGAGAAGAGGTGGCAGACCACCACACCATGGGGTGAAGTATGGCAGAGACCCTAAGGAATTGAGGTTCTTCCTGGCTCAGATCTGGACCTACATGCAGGAGTATGGTCCAGAGATAACTGAAGGGGCAAAGGTGCAGCACATGACCATGACACTAGAGGGAACCACAGCCAAGTGGATGGTCACCCTCCACAACAATGATGCTCCAGAGTTGCGTAACTTCATTTCATGATAGCACTCTGAAAATGCTTTGAAGATCCCTTGGCTGACTGCAAAGCCAGGACCAGGATCAAGACCATAAACCAGGGCTGCTGACCTGTAGCCGTTTCTAATGAGCTGATGCTACTTGACTTTAACAAACACCCCTGGATCAGTTTTTTTCTCCCTTTCTTCAATCAGCTTCTCCTCAACTCATTGCCTGTTCTACCCTCTTGCCAGCAACTAAGGATAGAGTGCAGTACAGTACATAATGGACCACCAAGAGAACCATCCTGCAGTAGCATCACCTATTGCAGGGTCTTAAAATCCCAACTCCTCTTGGGAACAAAATCCTCAAACATCCCTCAGCAAGCATTCACATAAATCAAATGTTGGGCTCTTCACCACTGACTGAAAATGCCAGTAATGGGGGAATTGTTGAAGGACAGAAGGACCTAGCCAAGGAGGAAGAGAAACTTTCAGGTGTTCATGATAGGCTGGGAGAAACTTAAAGCAGGAGACCCCAAGACAAAGGAAGTTAAAAACTTAAAGCAGGAGACCCCAAGACAAAGGAAGTTAAAATAGAATACAGTAGAGATGGAAGGGACCTTGGAAGTCTTCTAGTCCAGCCCCCTGCTAAGCAGGAGAACCTATACCATTTCAGACAGGTGATTGTCTAGTCTCTTCTTAAAAACCTCCCTTGATTTCTGAGGCAAGCTGTTCCATGGTTAATTGTCTTCACTGTTAGGAGGTTTCTCCTTAATTCCAGGTTGTTTCTATCTTTGGTTAGTTTCCAATCATTCTTTCTTATCCTGCCTTCTGAAGCTTTGGAGAATAATTTGACCCCCTCTTCTTTGTGGCAGCCGCTCAGATATTGGAATACTGCTATCATGTCACCCCTGTTTCTTCTTTCTTTAGACTTGTCAAACCCAAGTCCTGCAACCGTTCTTCATATATTTTAGTCATGCCTTTGATTGTTTTAGTTGCTCCTCTCAGAACTTTTTCCGAAGTCTCAACATCGTTTTTGTAGTATGGTGACCAAAATTGGTTGCAGTATTCCAGGTGTGGTCTTACTAGGGTTTTATAAAGTGGTACTAATACTTCACGTGATCTTGATTCTATGCCTCTGTTTATACAACCCAGGATTTTAGTAGCTTTTTTGGTTGCTACTGCACGCTGCTGGCTCATATTCAAGTGATCATCCACTAGGGCTCCAAGGTCCCTCTCACAGTTATTGTTTTTGAGCCAGGTCTTGCCTAATCTGTAGTTATCCCTTTGATTTTTCCTCCCTAAATGTAAAACTTTGCTTTTCTCCACATTAAAAGTCATTTTGTTGGATAAGGCCCATTCCAGTCAAGACCTTTTTGGATCCTGAGCTTGTCTTCTGGGGTGTTGGTTATTCCTGCCAGTTTAGTGTCATCTGCAATTTGATCAAGTCATTTATGAAGATACTGAAGAGTAGTGGGCCTAAGATGGAGCCTTGTGGTACCCCACTGCTTACTTCTCTCCATGTGGATGTAGTACCATTGAGGACTACTTGTTGAGGATGGTTTGTTAGGCAGCTACAAATTCATCTGGTGGTGATGTTGTCTATCCCACCTTTTTCTAGCTTACTAAGCAGCAGGTTGTGGTCCACTTTGTCAAATGCCTTACTGAAATCTAAGTTCACAGCATTTCGCTCGTCTACTAGTTTAGTCACTTTATCAAAGAATGAAATAAGATTGGTCTGGAAAACATCTTTTTTTAACAAACCCGTGCTGGCAACTAGTTATAAATTTGTTTGCTTCTAGTTGTTCACAAATCTGTTTTTTGATTATCTTTCCCAGGATCTTACCAGGTATTGATGTTAAACTGATTGGTCTGTAGTATCCTGGGTCCGGTTTTTTTCCTTTCTTGAAGATGGGAACTACATCAGCCCTTTTTCAATCCTCAGGTACTTCCCTGGTGCTCCAGGATTTTTGAAAGATATGGTATAATGGTTTTGAGATAACGCTGCCAGTCCTGGTGATTTATTTTTGTCAAGGTCGGATAGGTGTTCTGTTGGAATATTCATGAGCAGGAAGAGTCATGTGGTAACAGTCAGCCAATGTGAAGAAAGTGCTACTGAGTCTGTGCAAAAAAGGTATTGAGTTAGAAGCTGGAATTGTTATCCAGTCTCAGTTCTGTCTCTGCATCTCTCTGTAAGAAGTCTTCATTGTGCTATGTTGCTATAAAGAAGAATGTATGGTATTGTAAATATTTTGATATGAATATAAAGAAGTTATTTGAATCAGCTAAATACAGTCAACTTTGAGAGCTTCTGATTTATTTTTACCAACAGAGAAATTAAAATTCTCTAACATGTTCTCTTACCATTTTCTTGCTTATTTTAATTTTTGTTTCTAGTTTGTCTTTTGATTAGTTTTTTGGGGTATGTTGGGCTATGATTTCTTTTTGTGTGAAGACTGATGCAAAGTATGAGTTAAGCAGCTCTGCTTTCTCCTCGTTGCCTGTTATTTCCTTGCCATCCTATCCCTTTAGTGTACCCACACTTTCCTTAACTTTTTTCTTGTTGTTAATATGTTGGAAGAAACTTTTTTTATTATCCTTGATCTCTTTTGCAAGTCTTTGTTTATTCTGAGCCTTTGCTTTCCTGACCATCTTAGCATGTTCTGATAATCGGCCTTAGTTATGTGCCCCTCTTTCCATTTTTTGTACTTGTCCTTTTTGTCTTTCAGTTTGTCAGATCTTTGTGCAGCCATGCTGGTTTCTTCTTGAATTTCTTGTTTTACCTTTTCAGTGGTATTGTGCTGGACTGGGCTTTTATCATATTTTTCAGAGTTTCCCACACTTCTTGAGTTGTTTTCCCTTTTAGGATTTTCATCCACGGAATCTTTCCTAGGTTCTCTCTGAGTTTGTTGAAATCAGCTCTTTTGAAGTTTAAGGCACTGGTTGTATTATTTTCTATTGCTTGTGTTTTCATTATATTGAATTCCAGTATGACATGGTCACTTTCATCCAAGGTTCCGGCAACCTCAACTCCTTCCATCACTTCTGGTGAAATTAAAATTCTCTAACAGGTTATGGGCCCAGAGCTTACTAAGGACTGCATTGTAATTTAAAGAAATTGCCTGTGTTTAGAAAGTATAAGAACAAGGCAGAATTAGCAGAATGGCTGCAATGGAATTTAAGGAAAGCTCTGTGCCTCGTTTAGGCCAAAAGAATTACATTATATGGGCTGCAAAAATGGAATGTTTGCAGCCCATATATCGTAGAAAATCCCCCACAAGTGTTTGCAGCTGCTGAACAGAAAAGTCATGATCAAGCAATGGCTTATCTCATCTTAAATTTAGATGATGAACAGTTTCTAAATGTTGCAAATCTAAAGACTACAAAGGAAATTTGGCTGAAGTTGAGAGCTGTGCACGTGAATGTTTCTGCATGCAATATAGTGCAATTGTCAAGTAAACTTTACAGGGCCTGTTTGCAACCAGGTGAATCTGTGGAACAGCATTTAAATAAAATGCAAAGTTTATTTTTGGACTTAGAACAATGTGGGATTAAATTCCCTGTGTCCCAGAAGGTTTTATTGGTGTTGAACAGTTTAGATAAAACCTGGGACATAGTTTCTGCGATATTTGAGTGTAAAAAGAGCAAGACTTAAATTTTGAGGCTTTAAAGGCATGTTTGCTTAATGAAGAAGAGAAGCACAATTTTAGAAGCAGCCAGGAGGAGGTGAAATTCCTGAGGAGGGGATCCAGACTGCAAGTCTCCGGAGAAGCAAGGAGCAGATGGGACCAAGTTGCAACAAAAGAGAGATTTTGCAAGCAGAGAGCTCAGCAAGAAAAGAATTGCTACATTTGTGGTGCAAATACATATCTAAAAAGGAACTGTTTGCAGAGGAAAAATTTACAGCAAAGGACATTTGTGCAAGCAAAGAAGACTAATTTGCAAAAGGAACATTTTGGTGTTGCAAAAGTTTGCTATAGCAACAACAGAGACAAGTGGCTAATAGATAGTGGGGAAAATCAAACAATTGTTAATAACTCTGAATTATTTTGCAGGTTTGTTCCAGTAGCACAAGAAGCTTTGGCTTTGACAAATGGCCAGAAAGCAAAAGTCATCGGAAGAGGCGATGTAAAAATTCCATATTTGGAATCAAAGTTTACCAATGTACTTTGTGTACCTGAGATGGAACATAATTTGTTAAGTGTGTCTAATTTAAACAAACAAGGTTTTGAGACCATTTTTGTAAATGGGAAGTGTCTCATCAAAAGGAATGGGAATATTTGTGCAGAAGGCATAAAGGAAGATAATCTATATGTATTGCAGGGACAAAAGGTTCAATGTTCCCATATATTTAAAAATGTTGCAGAGCATGATTCGTGCGTTCACCTTCTATATAGAAGACTTGGCCATGCAAGCTTTAAAGTTTTGCAGCAAATGCAAGAGTTTGCAGAAGGGCTAAATTTGAAGGGATGCAAAACATATTTGGACTGTGCAGTATGCAAAGCATCAAAATCAAAGGCATTCCCAGTTAGTAAATATAGCACAAGACAAACAAAAAGAACTCTAGAGCTAGTCCATGCAGATCTGGTGGGACCTATGCAAGCCAGTTTGGGAGGAGCAAAATATGCACTGGTAATTGTTGATGATTATAGCAGGTATTCATTTTGTTACATGCTTAGAAGTAAGACAGAGGTGCTACAATAATTCAAACAGTGGGTAAGTTTTGTAGAGAGAAGGTACAGACAACAAGTGTGTCAGTTGCAAACTGACAGAGGTACTGAATTTATGTCAACTAAATTCCAACAATGGTTGGGGCAGTTGGGGATAAGACACAGATGTACAAATCCTTACACAGCAGCAGAGAACAGTGTAGCTGAAAGACGGAATGGTGTTTTGCAAACAATGAAAGATTCATTATTAGAGGATTCTGGTATGAGCAGGTCATATTGGGGAGAAGCCATATTGACTGCCAATTATATAGTTAACAGGCTGTGGAGTTCCTCCATTAATAATACTCCATATGCCGTTCTATATGGGAGAAAGCCATCACTGGCACATTTGAGAATTTTTGGAAGTACTGCATGGGTACATATTCTGAAGACAATCAGAAGAAAGGGACATCAAAAGGCAAGAAAGCTCAGGTTTGTGGGCTATGTGTCAGGGTCAAAAGGATATCGCTTTAGCAATGGAAGTAAAAGAATTGTAATTTCAAGGTCTGCTTGTTTTGTTTTGTAGAACAAAATTGGGACAGAATTAATGCAAATTCTGGGTATGTCTCACTTAATGACGGTGATCTGTTTAGTGACAATAACTCATCTAATGATGGGAAAATGATTATTGAAGATGTCAATGTTCAGGGAGGAGAGGCTGAACAAGACATGAAGCCAGAAAGAATTGAGACACAGGAGCAGTTAATACCACGTAGGTCAGAGCAATGTAACAAAGGAATTCCACCTGACAGGTATTCTGTCAGCAAGGTAAAGGTTTGCAATGTGTGGTATGAACCAAGAAGTTATAAAGAGGTGTTGGCATTACCAAAAGCTGAACAAGTAAGATGGAAGGAGGCCATGGATAAAGAGATGAAATCCATGGGAGACCATGAAGTATTTAAATCAGTGACTTTGCCACAGGGAACCAAAGCTGTAGGTTGTAAGTGGGTATATAAGAAAAAGGTATTGCCAAATAATGATGTACAGTATAAGGCCAGGTTAGTGGCACAAGGTTTTTCACAATTAAACAATTTGGGAGAAATAAAAAATTATCTCGGTGTAGAGATACAGAAAAATGAAAAGGGTGGTTATATTCTCAGTCAAAGGAGAAAAATTGAGCAGTTATTGGAAAAATATAATATGAAAGATTGCAATTCTGCTCCCACACCCATGAGTACAGATTTTTATAATAGTTTAAGTACGGACAAAGGTGAAACCTGTGATCAAGAGATATATCACTCAGCAATAGGGAGTTTTTTATATCTATCACAGTGGTCCAGACCAGATAGCTTGCGCAGTAAGCATTTTGAGTCGTTTTACTGCTGCACCTACAAAGTTACATTGGATGGGTGTAAAAAGGGCTCTCAGATATTTAAAGGGAACTATAAATTTGGGTCTTCAAATACAGATTACTGAGCAATTGAAATTAAAGTGTTATGTCGATAGTGACTATGCAAATGACATAAACACAAGGAAATCAAATTCTGGGATTATAATATTGTTTGGAGGGACTCTGATTGGATGGAAGTCCAGAAAACAAACAACTGTTGCTATTTCAACAGCAGAAGCAGACTTTATTGCTTTATCTGAATTGTGTTATGAAGCAACATGGTATGTACAGTTGTTGCAAGATTTAAATATTAATGTAAAATAATCTGTAAAGGTATTTGAAGACAATGCTGCTTGTATAAAAATGGCAACTGGTGACAGGGTGAAGAACAGAAGTAAACATGTAGACATTAAGTATTGTAATGTCAGGGAAGCTGTAAAAGGAAAATTGATTAGTTTACATCATTGTTCTTCTGAGGATAATTTGGCAGACATGATGACTAAACCATTGGGTGGTGTTCACTATGGAAAATGTATTAAGTCAATAGGTCTGANGAAGGGAGGAGGGTTGGAATATACATGAGCAGGAAGAGTCATGTGGTAACTCAGTCAGCCAATGTGAAGAAAGTGCTACTGAGTCTGTGCAAAAAAGGTATTGAGTTAGAAGCTGGAATTGTTATCCAGTCTCAGTTCTGTCTCTGCATCTCTCTGTAAGAAGTCTTCATTGTGCTATGTTGCTGTAAAGAAGAATGTATGGTATTGTAAATATTTTGATATGAATATAAAGAAGTTATTTGAATCAGCTAAATGCAGTCAACTTTGAGAGCTTCTGATTTATTTTTACTAACAGAGAAATTAAAATTCTCTAACATGTTCTCTTACCATTTTCTTGCTTATTTTAATTTTTGTTTCTAGTTTGTCTTTTGATTAGTTTTTTGGGGTATGTTGGGCTATGATTTCTTTTTGTGTGAAGACTGATGCAAAGTATGAGTTAAGCAGCTCTGCTTTCTCCCCGTTGCCTGTTATTTCCTTGCAATCCTATCCCTTTAGTGTACCCACACTTTCCTTAACTTTTTTCTTGTTGTTAATATGTTGGAAGAAACTTTTTTTTATTATCCTTGATCTCTTTTGCAAGCCTTTGTTTATTCTGAGCCTTTGCTTTCCTGACCATCTTTGCATGTTCTGATAATCGGCCTTAGTTATGTGCCCCTCTTTCCATTTTTTGTACTTGTCCTTTTTGTCTTTCAGTTTGTCAGATCTTTGTGCAGCCATGCTGGTTTCTTCTTGAATTTCTTGTTTTACTTTTTCAGTGGTATTGTGCTGGACTGAGCTTTTATCATATTTTTCAGAGTTTCCCACACTTCTTGAGTTGTTTTCCCTTTTAGGATTTTCATCCACGGAATCTTTCCTAGGTTCTCTCTGAGTTTGTTGAAATCAGCTCTTTTGAAGTTTAAGGCACTGGTTGTATTATTTTCTATTGCTTGTGTTTTCATTATGTTGAATTCCAGATGACATGGTCACTTTCATCTAAGGTTCCGCCAACCTCAATTCCTTCCATCACTTCTTCTCTATTAGTAAGAATTAGTTCCAGTATAGCTTTACTTCTAGTTCCCTCCTCCACTTTTTGGATAACAAAGTTGTCAGCTTGGTTGGTTAGGAATCTGTTTGATCTCCACTCACTGCAGAGTTTGTCTCCCAGTTGATATCTGAATAGTTGAAGTCTTCCATTACTACTGTGGTATGCTTCCTACATACATTTGTTAACTGATTGACAAAGAGGTCATCTATTTCCTGATTGGATGGCCTGTTATATACCGTATTTTTCGCACCATAACACGCACCTGACCATAAGACGCACATAGTTTTTAGAGGAGGAAAAAAAGAAAAAAAATATTCTAACCGGCGGCG
>NW_015388013.1:0-7280 GCF_001527695.2 Protobothrops mucrosquamatus | reverse complement strand
CTCTTGTTTCTTTTGAACAATTTGAATCCATCCATTAGTATATTCCAGTCATGGGTTTCATTCCACCAGGTTTCTGTAATGCCAACTATGTCATACCTATCCTCGAGTACTATTGCTTCTAATTCACCCTGTTTGTTCCCCAAGCTTTGCACATTTGTATATAAGCATTTAAGACTTTTATGCCTGCCTGTAGGTATGTTTCCTGCATCTCATAATTGTTTCAGTTTTTCTTTCTTCTCATTACTCCCTACCTCATTTTTTGATTTGCTTTCTTGGGATTTATGACTGGTTTTGTGTTCTAGACAGGGCTTTTTTTCTCATAGAATGCCCAGAATGGAGTTCCGGCACCTTTTTTGAATGGAAACTTGTAGGGTAGGCAAGGCGGGTTGTATGACGTGTGTGAGTTCCGGCACCTTTTTTTTTTAGTACCTGAGGATTGGAAAAGGGCTGATGTGGTTCCCATCTTCAAGAAAGGAAAATAAATGGACCCAGGAAACTACAGACCAATCAGTTTAACATCAATACCTGGGAAGATCCTGGAAAAGATGATTAAAAAACAGATCTGCGAACAACTAGAAGCAAACAAAGTCATAACCAGTAGCCAGCACGCGTTTGTTAAAAACAGATCATGCCAAACCAATCTTATTTCATTCTTCGATAAAGTGACTAAACTAATAGACCAGCAAAATGCTGTGGGTGTAGTATACTTAGATTTCAGTAAGGCATTTGATAAAGTAGACCACAACCTACTCCTTGGTAAGCTAGAAAAAGGTAGAATAGACAACATTGCCACCAGATGGATTTGTAACTGGCTGACAAACCATACTTAACAAGTACCGTAGTCCTCAATGGTACTTTATCCACATGGAAAGAAGTAAGCAGTGGGGTATCACAAGGCTCCGTCTTAGGCCCAGTACTCTTCAATATCTTCATAAATGACTTAGATGAGGGAATTGAAGGGGAACTCATCAAATTTGCAGATGACAAACTGACAGGAGTAGCCAACATCCCAGGATCCAAAAAGATCTTGACAAACTTGAACAATGGTCCCTATCCAACAAAATGAGTTTCAATATGGAGAAAAGCAAAGTTTTACATTTAGGCAGGAAAAATCAAAGGTACAAGTACAAATTGGGCGAGACCTGGCTTAAAAACAGTAAGTGTGAGAGGGACCTTGGAGTCCTAGGGGACGATCACTTGACTATGAGCCAGCAGTGTGCAGCAGCAACCAATAAAGCTAATACAATCTTGGGTTGTATAAATAGAGGCATAGAATCAAGATCAAGCAAACTATTAGTGCCACTTATAAAACCCTAGTAGGACCACACCTGGAATACTGCAACCAATTTTAGTTATCATATCATAAAAAAGATATTTAGAGTTTGGAAAAAATTCAGAGAAGAATAATGAAGATGATCAAAGGCCTGGATACTAAAACATATGAAGAAATGCTGCGGGACTTGGGTTTGGCTAGCTTAAAGAAAAGAAATAGGGAGACATGATAGCAGTATTCCAGTATCTGAGGGGATGCCACAAGGAAAAAGGGGGTCATGTTGTTCACCAGAGCACCAGAGGGAAGGACGAGAAACAATGGTTGGAAACTGATCAAAGAGAGAAGCAACCTGGAATTAAGGAGAAACTTCCTGACAGTGAGGACAATCAACCAGTGGAACAGCTTGCCTCCAGAAATCGTGGGCGCTCCATCATTGGAGATTTTTAAGAAGAGACTAATCACCTGTCTGAGATGGTATAGGTTCTCCTGCTTGAGCAGGGGGCTGGACTAGAAGACCTCCAAGGTCCCTTCCAGATTCTACTCTACTCTACTCTACTCTACTCTACTCTACTCTACTCTACTCTACTCTACTCTACTCTACTCTACTCTACTCTAGTCTTTGTGCTCCTAGCTTCTTCTTTTTTTAAAAAAAAAAACAAGTTTTATTAATTTTTCAAATTTTTACATCCAGATACTTAGGAAGCAGTGTGGTGATAGGGTAATCAGTTAATAACAAAATCATTCATATATATCTCAATAATAATGTTCCCTCACTATTTCCCACAAATACTATATCATATTCATGTTAATACATTTCTAACTAAAGCTCAATCAATCAGTACATTTATCAATAATATTTTAATTATACATATCCAAGTCCTGTTTTGGGGTTTTATTTAATTCCAATTTATATATTCCAATTTAGCCTTTTATAACCAACGTTTAAGCTTAGGATAACCTTAATTTCCCTCATTTCATTATAAAATAATTAACATAATTAAAATACACATATTATTCCAAAATTCCTTCTTTATAGACAAATATATTCTGATTCTCATTCTAATAACTCCTCATTTAATAGCAAAATATCTTTCATTATTACAAATCTATTTCCATATAACAATTAAAGTTATAATCTAACAGTTAATTGTAATTCCCATTATAAATCTAAATCCTAAATATTAAAAGAATCATTATATTTAAAAAGCTGCTTTACCCATTAGATGGATTTCTAAATCCCATTTTTAAATCTAACTCTGGCTTTCCTTTTGTGCCAAGTAGGTTTCCATGCCAGTGCCTCTAAAACCTCAGATGTATCTCCCTTCATTCCCACACCTGTTGTTTGAATCAAGGAAGAATGTCCAGTTATCAGTCTTTCAAAAGAACTGGCCCCTTTGTAGTTGTTAAGTTGTTGCCCTAATAATTCAAATTTCCATGTTTGGTTTAAGGTATTTATAGTTGATTCCGTCTGGTCCTCTTCTTCTTCTTGCAATTTCATCTGAGTAGAATAGAAAGTCATATCCGGTGTTGTAATTGTTGTTTGGTTACGTAAATTTTCTGAGTTCTCAATGTAGCATGTTTGTTGATCAATTCCTGTTGCTTTTGGAGTTACAGGTGCTGTAATTAAAGTCAGTGATTGAATATCAAAGTTCTCAGTCACTTGTGCATGTTGCATAAAGTCTTCTTTGATGTTAAATTGTTCCTCTTCAGTTATTTTTTGGGTTATAAATTGATCGATTTGAGTCTGAGGTTCAATTTGTAGTTTTGTAAAAATATCTTTGGCTTCACTCTTGAGGCGATTAGCTCGGTAGCTTCAAGGATTTTTTCAAGGATAGTTTATAATTAAGTTGTGGATAGGGTTCTTCCATTTCCATGGTAATTAAAGATAGTCCTTTAGTGGAGGCTATGTTTAGTGAGACTCAGCCATTGTTCACCTCCACAATTTATAAAAGTTATTGTCACCACCCAGCTGTTTCTACATCTTATCTTTGATAATATGAAGGACAAATCAAAGTAGTCAACAGACACAATTGAAAAAAAGTTTCAGTTGCTATGCCACGGTTTGCCACAAGATGTCCCCAGCAGACCACAAAGTCTTTTCCCAAATGCCAAATAGCCTTTTATTCGGTTAAAACAGACAAAAAAGCAGATATTTTGCAAAGTTAATAGTTAAAGAAGTTAAAAAAGATAAGTCTCTATAATAAAAAGTGTTGGGGCCCCAAGGTATCCACAAAACAGATCCAATTATTTGGTTGTTGAAGTTAATTGTTCTTTCCTTTTCTTTTCAAGCTGTAAAATCCCAAGTATGCAAATGCCGCTGTATTGAGAGCGGGGAAACGAATTTCAAAGAGCTTTTACAGGAAAGTAATTAGGGAAAAAGAGAGGTAAAAAGGGGTCTCACCAAATTCTCCACTCCTGCTTCGTGTGCTTAGCTGTTATTGGGACTTTCGGCTGGTGCGACTTGGTGATCAGCCATGTTAATGGCCGATCTTTTCTTCGTCGGTCCTGGGGAGCTGCCTCAGATCAAACGGAAGGGCTGCTGCCCTTCTGCAATCTTGTGAGGATCTCTCCAACAGTGGTTGCCCCTCCAGGGTGACTTTCGACCCTTTCCAGGGTCTTCCGACAAAGGGAAAACAAACGGCAGGGAGAAGCCTCCCCCCGCACATTCGAAGGCGTCGCGATCCGGAACCGGAAGTCTGCTCCTAGCTTTTTAACTTTATTGCCTAGTTGCTTATAATCTCTTAATATTGTACTCAGGTTCTTTGTCATTCATCCCAATATGAAGGAGGAAGGGGTAATAATCTGTGGGTCTAATTATTTTGGTTAGATTCTCAGCCACATCTTTGATTTTTGCTCCAGGGAGACAATATACCTCCCTAGATTGTATGTCTGGTCTGCAGATGGCTGGTTCTGTTCCTTTGAGAATAGAATCTCCTATTACCAACACTCGCCTTCTTTGGGGGGGGGGTGTAGTCTGGGGTGCTTTTCTGTTTATCTCAGTTGTGTTTGTTGATGTGACTTTTTTAGGGATATTTGGTGATGTTTCTTTGCTAGGTCTCTGCATGTTTTCTTTGAGGGGGAGTTTGTGGGTCTGCATATTTCCATCTTGGGGGAGAAATCGATTGCTCAGTTTTAATGGTGTTGGTTCAGTTAGATTGGGCAGTAGGGGTTTGTTAGATGTATGCTACTTCTTTCTTTGATTATTGTGTTTTCTTCTATTTGTGACATACCTCCATTTGTCTTCCTCCAAGGATTTATCAGTAGGGTCAAATCCTCTGGGAGTTATTTGTCCATTATTTGGTTCGGTTTGGATATAGCTTTCTTTTGTAGGTTGGAGTTTGGCTAGAGTTGCCTCTAAATCCCTTTCTTTTTCCTCTAATAGTTCACATAGTTTACATTTAAAGTGCATGTATAATTTGGGTGTTTTTTGGGCATAAGCACATATACATATAAGTGAATTGAGGGGACCATAAAGTCATTTTATATCCAATTCCTGTGGGCACGGGCTGTACTTCTTAAGACCATGTTCTGCTCCTCCCTCCATATCAAAAGAAACAAATTATCTGGACATCTAGGATGAAATTCTGGAGGAACGTTCTATGTACAGATGAATCAAAAGTGGAACTTTTGGCTCTATGGTTGTTATCTGTGGAAGAAACTAGAAACCAAACATTGAATTCCACAGTAAAAATATTTTACACTGTCAAACATGGAAGTGGAGTACGATAGTTTGAGGCTACCTCAGATGCTCAGATGTTCATTGTTGAAGGAAGGAAATAGATACTAAGCAGCATCTACTTAGTATCTACAGGATAGATCAGGCCACTTTTCTGTCAATGGAAGCTGAAGAGCAAGTAAAGGAAGATTTCATGATTACAGGCAAATCCACAAAGAATGGTTAAAGAACAAATTAATTGTTTTGGAATGTCAAGTCAGTTTTCTGATGTAAACCCCATCAAAATGTGACAGGACCTGAAATAAACACTTTATGCCTTAAAGTCTTCAAAGTTCACCTTGGAGGAATAGGCCAAAATTCATACACAGTGATTTGAGAGACTAACTGTTACTTATAGAAATGTTTAGTTATTAAACTCAAATATGGTGAATCTAAGAAAGCAATTCCTTCTCACTCTGGCCTATTGCAATTGCTTATAAAATAAATAAAACAAACACCAAATGGTGGTGCTATTTGTTCACTTCTTTATATATTGCAGGAGCTACACAAGGTGCTCCTAGCATTCATTTGTAAAAATAGGTAAACATTAAAAAAATCTCAAAGTGGGTAAATAGTATTGGATCAAACTCTGTCTGGATGCATGTTAGTCTATTGGTCTTCTATGCAATGGCTGCTTCCAATCAATAAAACTTTTTTTGCAGCACTTGTGGCATGGTTTGTCTCATACAAAAATAGGAAATTGGCCTTACAAGTATGGATATGGCTTCTCTGCAGCATAAACAATGGCATTTCATTCCATTTTGGGGATGTCATGTGCCAGTGGGATTTGATGTCTGAAAATCTTTGATGAAATAAAAACTGGCAGTTGTGCTTGACTGGTGTCTATCTAAGAGTCAGGACCACTGCAATGACTCTTCTCAACATGTCCCTGAGTCTTGGGGTCATAAATGATTGCAATCCCAGATGGCTGCTAAGGGCATCATTCATGATGCTTACCTATTACTGCTTTACTGAAATTTCTATGCTATTCTAGTCCAGCAGGAACTTGAGTGACTTATATTGCTTTCAAAAAGTCAAAGAGATAAGATACAAAAGTGATATAATGAAGTGTGACTTAGTACTGACAGATTACTAAGAGAGAAATGATGGGCACCAAGAACAAAATCATTCAAGTTAAACTTCAGCTGCTCAAAGGCTGCTTATCCCCTTTCTCAACTTCCCCTGCTTGGCCTTTTTTTCTTGGTGAGAACAGAGAGTGGGGAGGTTCTTCTGTTGCAGTGGGTCCAAATTGATTCAGAATCATAAATATGGAGATGGATTTCTCCCCTTTCAAAAGCAACCTAGTTGCTTGCACAATGTTTACTTTCCCTGGGCTTTGCCCTACCTTGATTGGCAGATTTGGGTTGTCTGAACATCTTCAATAATTTTCTTCTACCTTATCATCACAACCCAGCATTTATCACTTTACACTGTACAGTAGGTGCTATTTAAGCTGGGTTGAGTCAGCTTAAAGAGATCCTTTTGGAACCTTCACAGGCATTTGGATCTCATCACCCTGAACAGTTTCATATTATCTGCCCAGCTCATTGGCTTACACTAAATTAAATTCATTTGTGAACTAGTGAACAAAATACCATCCCCAAACAGATTCTGAAATAATAGAATAGAATAGAATAGAAAGGGACATTGGAGGTCTTCTAGTCCAGCCCCCTGCTCAAGCAGGAGAACCTATACCATTTCAGACAGGTGACTGTCTAGTCTCTTCTTAAAAATCTCTAGTGATGGAGCGCCAGTGACTTCTGAGGCAAGCTGTTCAACTGGTTAATTGTCCTCACTGTTAGGAAGTTTCTCCTTAATTCCAGGTTGCTTCTCTCTTTGGTCAGTTTCCAATCATTGTTTCTTGTCCTGCCTTTTGCTTTGGAGAATAGTTTGATGCCTTCTTCTTTGATGCCTTTTCTTACTTTCTTTCTATTTCTATGTTTGCCTTTTGTTTTCAGCTATTTGGCATTAGTAGATATAGTGTATACCTTTTTTAATGAAAATTATCAGCACTTTTGATCAGTGACGTCATCAAAGTAAACAAACCCACGTGCTGATTATGTCAGGAGGTCATGGCCCTAAACGGAAGTGATGTGCTCAGCCCCCACCCTCCGGATGTGACGTGCTGGCCTAATCCCATCAAGAGTGGCAGTCAACCCTCTGGGTACATGATTAGATTAACCCTAGACTAATTCCATGGACATTCAAAACCAAAAAAACTAAGTAAAGTAAATAATTAGCAGAGGCCTGTGTTTTTGGGAAACAAGCCCTACTTTGGGGAGCTGTGAAATA
>NW_015388012.1:141546-166983 GCF_001527695.2 Protobothrops mucrosquamatus | reverse complement strand
CAGAAAGAAGAGTCAGTTGCAGAATCCAGAAATAATAGGAGCAGGACTTATCTGGAAAGTGAAGTTTCTATTACAGAAAGCAGATTAAGGAGTGCAAGCAGTTTGTATAATTTTGTTATTGTAAATACAGTGAAATTAGCATTCAACTGAAAGTTTCAAGCCAGTTTATAAAGAATAAACAATAGTGATGATAGCAACTGCTACCAGTGCTGCTAAATTATATATTATCATCTGCATCAATGCAATATGATGCATGGATCATATTTGGGGCCGCTGACAACTCTATTCAGAAATTGGATGGTGCTGGATGAATCCTGGAACCCTAGCACTGGAACAAATTCTAAGCCAGAAATAACCTCTGCCCCCTAGAGCCTTAACTGTCATTTTGCATCATGCTCTCCATTTACATCAATTTACTCAATAGCCCTGCCCAGAAGAAGAAGTCAGTAAAGGTTTAGCTTTAATAGAGATGGGAAACAGAAATAGATGAGCAGACATCAACCACAGGAAAAGCAACAGATTCTTTACCAGGAGTAAGATGTTCTTCAGGAAACTCACCTGGTATCACTAAGATGCTCCTGGATGAGCCTACAGGGCCAATTAACTTTGTCTCTTTAAAAAATACTGCACAATGTCCAGGAAGAAAGAGCACTGAACAAAATCAGCTCAGATCTCAGAGATTAGTTTTATAGCCAGCAGATGGATGAAGAGAATAACAAATGTGCAAATCGTCTATAATGCCCATATATTTTAAATGCAATAAATGTCCAAATTGGAATTATTTTCCTGCTAGCACAACAGCGTCTTCCTACACTCATATTTTAGGAAAATACAGGCAATGTTTACTAAAAAGCTTTATGTGCAAGTCAGTAATTAGCAACCAAAATTTGGTATAAAAGTATATCTAAGAACTAAATCAAATCTTGCAAAATGTCACAACAGATAATAACTACTTATTTTCCATATTAACATGGAAAGGAATACATACATGACTATCTCAGCATGCTTGCATACCATTTAATATAAAACCTGGTAATTCTGGAAAAGGGAAATAACATAATACATCTGACAATTGTATCAAGGAAGCCATTGGCAGCTGAATTATGCATTTCTGGTTGATTCCTCCAGGCTGTGATGATTAATCCATGCTGATACTGTCAGCTGATGTGACCTACAGATTCATTCTGGCTCATATACCACAATAAAATGAACACTATTGCAAAGTCAAAGAAACATTAACAATGCATTGGCTCTAGATACACTGACTACAATGCAATTTTCAATAAATAACGGTGGTACCTTTTCCCCATGGTGTTTACTGAATTGGCCACATTCCGATTCACAAGAGATTTTCTCCTTGATAACTTCTTGGTGCTGGTGCTATCATCAGTGGTATCATCATCTTTCTTTGGTGTGCTACCTCCTTTGCTGTTGAGGTCCCTTAACACATTATAATTAATTTTACTTGAGATCTTCTTCTGTTCCAACATTTTTTCAATTGCCTCTCCTGCTGTGCTGGCCTGGATCAGCTCCCGTTTCTTTGCAGACTTCTTGGGCTTAATTAAAACATAAAGAATAGGAATTTTCGTGGGCAATCAGAATAATTTTGATGAAATCAAAGAATGGGCTACAAATATATCATTTTCAGATGACAAGTCATGGTGAAGAGGCAGGGTAAGTGATTAGTTATAATAATGGTTTGTCAAAATTTCAGTATGGTTTTAACAATTCTTTGTAATACCAACACTGTATGGATCCAGAGCGGCATACCTGAATTAAGATCTTGTGAATTTTCTCTCCCTTAAAAATGATGCATTGAAAGAAGTTTTGTTTTGAGTGGCTATCAATGTATATATCATGTAGCAATGTATGTAAGCCTTTAAAATATGTGTTCTTCAACATGTCAAGCCCCATTTTTAAGAGTCGATCCTTGTTTTGTTTTGAATGGCTGTCAATGTATATGCTATGTAGCAATGCTAAGAAGTAGGCATTGCTAAGAAGACATGTTGAAGGAAAATACATTTTCCTTCCACATGTCAGGCCCCATTTTTAAGTGTAGAGCCGGGAAATAAAATTTAATTGTTAGCAAAATTTGAACTACTATGCCCATGGAAAGGGAAAACTGACTTAGGAATCTAAATTAATTTTTCTTTAATTTTAGATCACAATGAAACAACTAAGTGAAAAAGTATTACTGCTGGTTGGTACTACAATGCTTCCAGTTTTAGTCTTGAATTGGTTATGATAATAATCACATAACTTCTATGTTTTGACTGTATCTCTTCCAATACTGTACACAATGAAGTTGAAATTTATATTGTAACAAAAGTTGCCCTTCCCCTTTTCTATAATATGAACACTAAATAAAATACATCATATAATGAGAATATTTCATCTATGGTCACAACAAATGGAGTAGGTTCATAAAAATACATAATATTAATATGCCATTCCCATTATACAAAAGAGTTTCAGTAGAGACTTGACATTTTTGCAAACATTGAAGAATGACATTGAAACTGCAGACTTACAATCTGCAAAAAGGGAAATTCCATTTACAGCTGTTTTACATTTAGAAATTCAAAATAGTAGATAGCTTTCATATATGGAAGAAAAGATAAAAAGAAGATTTGTTGAAGCCTTAATAATTTTTTTAGAATGGGAGGGGAAGACATGGATGTAGAAGTGGACAAGATGTAGAGAATTAAAATAAGAAATAAAAAGTTAAGAAATATGCTCAGACATATACTTGTGTACCTTGTCAGGAACAAGACAAGCGACCAAATTCTATCACAACATCTTAACACTAAGCTAAGAATACAGCATAAGAGAAAAGAATGTAGAATTGATTTGTTTGATCAGAAATAAGACAGTAAGTATTTTTATAAAACACTGGAAACCCTTTATGGACTTTTTGCTGATTTCTTGACTGAAAAAGGTTGAATTTGAGAAGAAGCGAACTATGTAATTAATCTTAAAAAGAGAGGAATGATACTAAGTTTCAATAGAAGATAATATATCAAGCTCAGGGTTGAATTATGGAAGAGTGACTCTGGAGTACTCCATAAAACTAAGTTTGTAACTCTTATAAAGAAGGTCAAAAGTTGTTTCTTTAAATAACTTTTTCCTTTAAATTTCGTATATATATTTTTCTTCCTCAAGTTCATTTTCTGTATTTTTTCATCTTTCACTTGTTTATAAATCTCTAATAAAATTATATTAAAAAACAGATAGCATAAATTGACATTTGCTATTATATGTAAGCCATCCATAAAACCAATATTTTCACACCTATATAAAGGGGCTTTAAGATGACATGATAATGGAACTATGAGTATCACATATAATAGATCTACCTACCTGGGCCTACTATACCCCCTTACATTCAATAATTCATGTGCTGATCTATATCTCTTTGCAAAGGGAGTACTCCAGCATATAAAAACATGGGAACCTGCTGATGTGAGCTATAGAAACTTTTTATTGGTTGTATGAATTGGCCTTCTAGGATTCCAGCTACAATTCTCCTATTGTATCTAAAGCAATCCCACTTATTTCCCCAGAGGCATTATTTACACAGCCTTGAATTGATATTATTTAGCATTTATAGTCTAAAGTCTTGAGATGGATAGTAGCTCACAAATGACTCCATTCAAACAAACTGATTATGCCAGGGTAGATTAGTTTCCATGTTAAACATTGTGTCAGTTTAACTTTTACTCCAAAAGTCAGACCAAACTAGACATAATTCTTAATACTCGTAATTTTCAATTCAATAATGTCCTAACTCAGCAGTCAGTATCCTGTCACCATCAGGACTGCAATTCACAAAAAAACCCTTGTGGCAAAAAATCAATATACTGTGTACACAATTATTAGGCAAGTGAGTATTTTGACTATATCATCCTTGTCATGCATATTTTCCACCTCCAAGCTGCATAAACTTGCTTAGTGCAGTGGTCCCCAATCTTCCCAGCTTGGTGGGCCAGCATAGGGGGGGGGGGCATGTGAGTGGCAGGCGCACGCATGCATGCACAGCTCCATTGGTGCGAGCTGCAGGCAGCGTGCCCTCCACTTGCACAAATGGAGCTTCATGTGTGAGCAAAGGGCACTTGCATTTGAGCTTAAAGCTCCACTCATGCAAGCAGAGGGCACTTGTGCTTGTACATGAAGCTCCACTCGCATGAGCAGCACACACTTGAGATTGCGCACAAAGCTCCACTCGCTTTAGCAGAAGACACTTGTGCAAAGGGCCCTTGTGCTTGTGCCCAAAGCTCCACTCACACGGGCAGCAAGTGCTCATGCGCGAAGCTCCATTTGCACAAATGGAGCTTCACGTGTGAGTGGAGTTTTACGTGCACTTACCCATCGCTCATGGCCCAGTTTCAAACAGGTTGTGGCCCAGTAGTGGGCCAAGGTCCAGGGGTTGGGGACCCCTGGCTTAGTGGATATAAACATATCAGGTGTTGTGTATTTGTGTAATGAGGAAGGCCTAAAGTGATCAACATCCTATTTCAGGGGTGTCAAACTGTCAGCCCATGGGCCGGATGCATCATAGCAAAACTGCACCCACCCCATTGCCAGCAATGGCAAAAAAGTCACGATACATCGTGACATGTCACGTGATGTTGCGAGTTTGACACCCCTGCCCTATATCAAGATGTGCATAATTATTAGGCAGCTTCTTTTCCTCAGGCAAAATGGGCCAAAAAGAGATTTAACCGACTCTGAAAAGTCAAAAATTGTAAAAAGTCTTTCAGAGGGATGCAGCACTCTTGAAATTGCTAAGACATTGGAGTGTGATCACAGAACCATCAAACATTTTGTTGCAAATAGTCAACAGGGTTGCAAGAAACGTGTTGAGAAAAAAAGATGCACATTAACTGCCAAAGATTTGAGAGGAATCAAACATGAAACTACCAGGAACACATTAGCCTCCAGTGCTGTCATATTCCAGAACTGCAACCTACCTGGAGTGCCCATAAGTAAAAGGTGTTTAGTGCTCAGAGCCATGGCTAAGGTAAGGAAGGCTGAAGACCAACCACCATTGGACAAGACAGGTAAGTTGAAATGGCAAGACTGGGCTAAGAAATATCTGAAGACAGATTTTTCAAAAGTTTTATGGACTGATGAGATGAGAGTGCCTCCCTGCTGGATCTCAAGTTACATAGTACCGAGCAGAGGGAGGTACAATGGAGGTCAGCGAGGCTACTCATGAGGAGACAGCCCCATCCTTCCTAATGAGTTGTGTTGGCTGGTGACTACTTAGCTCCGGCGTAGAGCAAAACTGTGTTGGAGACAATCATTCGCTTTCTGCCCTGCATGAGCTCTGACTTCATGCTTCCGGACCTGTGCCCTGTTACTCGATCTCATGCTTGGACCTTGGATTTTGTGACTGGATGGTGGACTTGTACCTTGGCTTTGTATATCGTGTTGGAACTTTGGATGTGTGCTTGGATTTCAGAGTTTGTGTGTGGATTTGTGCCTTGACCTCAGATTTTGTATTTGCTTATTGATTTCATGTCTTTGCTGTGCAGACTCTGACTCATTGGGACCTTGGGTTTCTAGTGAGGGGGACCTGGAGAATAACATTAGGGGCTTGCAGTGCTTAAATAAAGCATTAAAACTCCTTGGTGTGTGTGTGTGTGTGTACGGGCATGTGGACTGGGCCAGGACACAGATATTTGAATATTTGTTCTCAAACATATTTTTTTCAAGAAATACAAGTAACCCTCGACTTACAACGGTTCATTTAGTGACCGTTTGAAGTTATAACAGCACTGAAAAAAGTGACTTATAACTATTTTTTACACAACCGTTGCAGCATTCCCATGGTCACATGATCAAAGTTCGGGCACTTGGCAACTGACTCTTGTTTATGACCATTGCAGTGTCCCAGGGTCATGTAACCACCTTTTGCGACCTCTTGATAAGCAAAGTCAATGAGGAAGTCAGATTCACTTAAGAACCATCTTACTAATGTAACAATTGCAATGATGCACCTAACAACCATGGCAAGAAAGGTCATAAAATGGGGCAAAATTCACTTAACAAATGTTTCACTTAGCAACAGAAATTTTGGGCTCAATTGTGGTCATAACTCGAGGACTACCTGTATATCAAACTTCTTCAATCTGTCTTCATAGGTCTTAGTTTCTAATCGCCTGATCATTTTTACTGTCTTTTTTTAGGCATGTTCCAATTGCTCTGAATCCTTCTCAAAGTGGTGCCCAGAACCAGTCACAGTATTTGTGGTGGGATATGGCCAATGCATGCAGAATAGACTCTTTACCTCCCATGATTTGGAAATTGTAGTTCTATTGCTTTGTCTGCAGCCACAACATACTGTTGGCTTGTACTCAGTTTGTAATCAACTACTTTAGCAAGAAATTAATCCATTTTAAATGGGTTCACTCAATTCACTGAACTAAATAGTAACAAAATGGATTGGGTTTGCATAGTGCATTATTCCACAACAAAAACCAACCACATTTAACATGTTGTACAAATAAAGCTGCTAGATCTTTAACTGACTGGATTAAGAGTGTTATGTAAACGCAACTAAAGTATAGTTTAAAAAATGTCCTTTGTACTTGATACTAAAACTGAACTATCCAAAGATAAATCAGTCTATTCCTCCCAAAATATGGCCATCCAAAGGGCTCAATTTTACTTAAAGGGATAGCCTAATAAACATTTAGTCAATTCTGGCATTATCCTTTGGGTATTATCCATTGCATATTATCTAACTTTAAGTTGTCTTGAATCTAAAACATCAGGAGAGACATAGCCAAATCAATTACTATATCAACTGAAAACAAGGTGGGAAAAAACAATAAAGTGGCATTTGTTTAAATAAAGTGTCCTTTAATAATTACCAAGCAAATTTTCACTTGACTTAATTTTCATTTTTAGATACCTTTAATTAAATATGATATGAAATGGGAAACCCACAACCTGCAAAACTGTGAGCCTTCAGCATCACTTACACCTCTCAAATGTCTTTGGACTTGATACAGATATTCTTAGAAAATAAAAATGGTAGATCACCGCAATACCTATCTTTGTACTGAAATTTGTCTTATTGTCAAGCAAATTGTTTTATTTAGTTGCCCCATGTAACAAACTCATTTCTGCATTCTGTTGCATCTAACACCATTTTCAAAGGAATTTCCACACAGAACACATGAGCTGCAATCTGCTTGTGAAGGTATCAGGACAAGGTAACTGAACCTGCAATTGATTTGATTCACTCTAACAAACTGTAAAAATAAAACCTAGCATTCCCACAATGAATTAGGCTGCATATTTGAAATATAATATGGACTTGTAAGTGAAAAATGTGATTTTAGTTTAGCTTAGTAATAAACAAATTCTTGGATCCAAATGTACGTAGAAAGTTGCTATCCTTAAATTTCTAAATATAAACATAAATATTTTCACAACTTATTCTTGGTTGGTATTTGTTGGGATGCTAATAAAAACCAGAGTAATTCTGTCAAACCTGGCCTGTGCCTGCTGATGCAGACTAGCCTTTCTTCCTCTTCTTCATGGTAAAATTGATAAGTCTTTTAGCTTGCAGTCCACACACTCCTCCTTGGTTCTTCTAAATGCTGACAATTCCCCATGGCTCTGCTTCTTCATTTCTAAACTCTTTTTTTTCTGTCCCAGTTGCAGAAGAATTACTTTCAAGTAGTGCTTTTTGTAAAATGTCAGTATAAAATAAATCACATTATTGCTACCCACAGACACACAAGCATAGAAGAAGAACTTACTGCAAATCTTTGTTCTGCTGATCTCAATGGAAATATCAAACACCTCTGCAACCACTGCTTGCAACATGAGACTCAAGGGATGCATAGACAGTACAAGTAAAAGCCAAGAACTATGTCCAAGGGCTCTCTGGGACTGCTATACGGTAGATCACTGGAAACTGCCAAAAATGCATAAGTTGAAAATCTGCTGGAAAATGGGCCTGAATAAATGCAATCCCCTGAGAAAGGATATGTGATACTCAAAGCAACTGCAATGTCAACTAGATACACAATGCACTGAATTTAAATGCAGCAATAAAAATGGAGGAAGCCGCTTTTAACAAATCAGCCATCGGGTTCAGTACTGTCTGTCCTCTGACAAGACAGTTCTCTAAGTTATAGGTTTCTCTAAGTTATCAAACAGGCATCATTTATATCCCTATTTGAAGATCCTAGGAATCAAGCTTGGATTTTTTGCATGCAAAGCATGTACTCTGCTGTTGAGCTCTAGTCTCTGCTGCTGAATACAAAAATTGCAGGTGTGATGGGGATGGTGCTAGGATTTTATGAGGAAACAAAACGCAAAAACAGCAATTGCCTGGTCAAAAAGATACTGCCAGTTTTTCAAAGAAATTACATCATTTCTGCATCTCTCCAGCTTTTCCACTTGCAAGACAGAACCCAGACTTTGGTGATGTTTCTCTCTCTATGCTAGGGACTATGGAAGCACAGTTTAGCAAGCTAAATTATGGATTTACTGAACATTAGGATATTAGAGTTAAGGCAGCGAATTACTGTTTGCGCTAACTATGCATTATGTCTTCATTGAGTTTTGGCAATCTATACCTTAGCATCATCCCTCTCATACTCACATTTAGATGTATAGAAAAGTTTTATTTAAAGGGACAGCCTGACTAGTTTCATGATGGATTAACATAGAATAAAATAGCATCTTAGAAAAAGAAGGCTGGAATGTGCAGCTACTGCTAAAAAGAGGAAATCTACTTCCCAACCTTTCTTTCATAATTATTGGGACAGAGTTTGGATATATAATATTGTCACTACTGAAGAAAGAAGTGACTGTGCAAATGACAACAACCCTGAAGCTGCAACTGATCCAGCTTGAAAGAAGACCTCAGCATGTCAGGTAAAAGAGCAGGGCAATTTCAGAATGTAGTGCAATGGACTGCTTTAATAACTGAAAAATCTTCCCAGAAAACATCTGTCCAAAAGAGGGAATGGAATTTCATTAATGGGAAGAGGAAGCAAATGAACAACACAGGCTTCCCTGCTCTCTTATTAATGCAGATTAAAGAGTACTTTCTGAAGTATAAAAGTCTAACATAACTTCAAAATATCTATCATAAATATTTCTTCAATTTTTCAAAGAGAAAACTGGTATGAAAATAGGTAACTACTAACATTCTTATTGTGTTTGTCTATTTGTACCCTCAAGTTAGCCCAAACAGTGCATTATACCGCAATAATTTCTGAATCGGAGTGCCTAAAATCTGCTAACTTAAAGAAAGCATTAAAAATCCCGGGGCCCATTACTCCTGTGGAACTGAAATTTCCATGATGTTTGAATCAGTTTATTTGCAAATGTATGGCTGTTGCAGGATCCCCATGTTCACATGATCATGATTTTCAACATTCCTTGCCAGTTTCCTTAAAAGCAAAATAAATAAGGAAGTCAGCAGGAAGTCAGGTCACTCCTGCTCCCACTGCTTTTTACCTGCCTGTAGTCATTCCATTCATCTGTTTAGGTAAGCAAATATCGACTTATTATAGAAGTTTTTTGCCATTACAATTGTTTTTCTATTTATATATATACATTCTTCTTAGCTCAGTGGTTCTCAACCTGTGGGTCGGGACCCCATTTGGGGTCGATCGACCATTTCATGGGGGTCACCTTTTCTGGCGGGTGCCTTACCTCCCTTGGGCTGGGCCAGCTGGTGGTCGGCCTGCTCCGTCTCTGCCGCTTGCCAGCTACGCCTCGGCCGGCGCAGGGGGCGGAACCACGCATGCGCGGCGCTCCCGGGCAGGGAAAGTCCTCGACTTACGACCGGTTGGGTAGTCCTCAACTTACGACCGGCTTAGTCCTCGACTTACGACCGGTTTAGTCCTCGACTTACGACCAGTTTAGTCCTCGACTTACGACCGGTTGGGGTCGCGGCATTAAAAAGGTTGAGAACCACTGTCTTAGCTGATCATGGGACTATGTAGCATTGAGTTAAAAAAAACAATATGATCGGCCTAAAATTTAATTCTACTCAAATCAGACTGCACTAACTTTCTCTCAAAGGATCCAACAGGTCACAGGACTGCCTAGAAGCATTTACTTTTTTCTACCTATGGCAGCACTGAGCCACCTTTGACTAATCTCAATAAACTAAGCAAGGTCAGATGTAGTTAGAACCTCAGTGGGAGGTCATCAGAAAAAGACAGAGCTCTTGGCTAGACTGGGAAATCAAAACTCACACAAATCTACCTCTATTAACTCTGCCAGCAAAACTGCATGGATAGAGTTCACAAAAATGGAGCAATCTTATCTTAACGTGTCTAGCTATTTTATTAAGTAGGACAAAGAAGCTTCAAAATACTTATTTTAAAAATAAATATATAATTAAGAAAGTTTGGATTACATATGATTTGCTTTAATGATATTAAAAGCAGTACTGCAGTTAAAAAATGTCTGAATCTAAGTAAGGGTATATATATATTTATGCAGTGCACATAAAACAGATATTAAAAATAGAGATGAAAAATAAATTGTAATATTACAATCTTAATGCAAGCAGTCTGTTCTCACAGTAGCCAACCGACTGCACAAGGAAGCCCACCAGTTTCCCAGCAGCTGGTCTTCAGAAGCAGTCACACAAGCAATCAAGACTATGATCCCATGACTTTCATTTACTGGTCCAGCCCTTTTTTAAAGCCAGCCAAGCTGGTAAGATTGAATTCTTATTCTAAAGCACATTGGTGTTTACAATGAAATACTTTCTATAGGTCTTATCCAACAGAATTAAACATTGTTCAAATATGTTTCTTTTCACATCAAATAGTATTTCAAAAATACTATTTACCTTATGTTCTTTATAAATCCCAAGCTCTTTTTCTTTTGCTATCCTTGCTTCTTTTTCTAAAAAAAATGATAAAAGAGAAGTGTAAGCGGAATAATGTTTTAAAGAATCGGGGGTTGAAGGTGGGGGTAGAGACGGGAGCAAACACAGACTTGATTTTTTCCCTTCTGCAGCAGTATCAAACCTAGAACAGTGGCCAGTAATGCAGTGTCACAGGTGCCGTAATACCTCTGACATACCCAAGTGAAAACAATGGAGCTAAGGATGCCCAGTGTTCACAGTTCTGAGGAGATCTTTCCTGAGGTTTGCAGTATTCTTATTTTATCATATGGTGGAAGTATGAACTAAAAGATAACACACCCAGGGTTTGCGTCTTTCTGTTAAAGAGTGTATTTAAAACTGCTAAGTCTTCTTAAAATAATGTAACTATGATTTACTTCAAACTTATCAGTTACAGTTACTGTTTTGAGCCCTTTAAGTTTACTGCTTTTGTTTGTTGTTATTTGCCACTTTGTAAGCCTTCCAGCCTAAGAAATTATATGTAAACACTGTCATAAGCAAATAAAAAGCAAGCAAGACTCACCAGAAAGATTTTTATTTATTTTGCTTACCCTTTTGTTCCTTCAAATAATCTGCATTTTCCTTCATCCACAATTCTGCTTTTATCCTGGCTTCCGAATCATTAAGTATGTACTAGAGATGGAGAGTAAAAGTGTTAGACTTCTGCAGTGAATATATAGGAATTAGCAGAATCACGTTCCTTATCATGTCCACCATTTTCCTCACCCAAACCAACTCATGCTTTCCCAAAGACAGCTCCTCTCTTTTATATTTAAAATATAGATACTGATTTTAGAAACAAAACAAATAATTCATTTCTACTTATTAGATTTCTCTGTATATACATGCTTATTTACTATCAATCACCAGTTTCATTTAAATAAAGAATTTTGTATTAATTTGTCTGTGTAGCACATTTAACTTCTGAATAGTATATAGAATAACATTCCTTTTTCTCGAGGGAAAAACAATAACATTAGCCTTATTTTAAAAAAAAACTCTGATAATTTTGAACATATCCACATATGTATAGAAACAATTATGAGAGGTGGGGGTGGAAAGATTCTTACCATATCTATTTCACTGTCATCAATTCCACTTAGATCTAATTCACCATCTCCAGTATTTTCATCTAAACAGAAGTAAGGCAAATTTTAATTATGGTATGCATTCATTCCAAATCAACTCCGATTCAATCTCTGGCTTTAATCATCTCAGAAACACAGTCTTTCTGATAACTGGTTTGCTAACAAAGCAATCATTCAGCATATGGGGCCCATCCATATTAAAAAAGGAAAGAAAGATTTTTTTCCCCTTAACCACACTTTTCTCTTGTTATTGTTTCTTATGTGAATACAAACTGTCACTGAAGTTAATTATTGCAGAAAATAGGTACAAACAAGGCTTGCCCTTCATCTCTTTAAGAATTACTATTAATATAATTCAGTGATAAACATTCAATTAAATATAAAGTGAAGAAATGAGAGGTTAGGAACTTTTAAATGCCCCATAGTCAAGGACATGCAATATCTAAATAGTTGCTGCATTCACCCATGTGAATGATGAATGCCATTGAGTAGCTGCACTAATCATCATAACATCTGTTTTGTATGCATCAATGTACACATGGGAAATTAGAGCGATAACTAGGTAAAAGGCTAGCAATTGGGGAGGTCACTTTGAGTGTTCCTCACCCTGCTAGCCTAAGCAGTCCACCCAAGATCCAGGAAAATGCTAGTTGCCAGTTAGAAACCTGCCCAGATTTACATTCCACAATAGGGTGTAAAAGCAGCAGCTTCCCAGCACAAATGTCCAACTGTCTTTCCTTTCTAAGCCCTGCTGTCTTTGCTTCTCTCTTACCTACTGTTATTGTAAATAAGAAGGGCACGAAACGGAAGATAATGTTTGGTCTGGAGAAGGGATATAAGCCTCTCTTCTCCCACTCTGTGAAGGCTAAGTCTCCAGTTTGCAATCTACAATCTGTCCTGAAAATGCCCCAATCAGGGAAGCGAATGAAGGAAAAAAACCTCCTATTGCATCATTGCTTATTGTTACTGAGCCTCATTAATCTTGAGAAAGACACTACAGTAGTTTTACTGTCAAGAAATATCACAGTGCTGTACAGATACAACCTGACCTTGAGGGACAGAAAGCAAAAACTCTGGATATTTCATGCATTTCGAAGAAGTAGCGACAAACTAAAACGATGGATTGGAACAGACATCAGGTAACAATAAATACAGAAATAAATAGATACCAGAAGTGGAAGAGGTCAACTTGCTTAGGATTCCATAAATCTTCTCAGTAATTAATCTAAACACAGCACTTTTCGTTCAAATACTGTGACAGTGTTTTCAACTATCCAATAATATTCTTATATTTATGCTATCTGAAACATTTTGCACACTTATCTCCTGGAAGAATATCAGATGGTACACATTCTGCAGGCAATTTTATGATCATAGATTGACTGAAAAGCTTATGGAAAAGGTTATTAAATGACATAGTTTAGTCATGAGTTCACTGACAATTCAGCAAAGTCTTGCTCTGAAGTTATCTTCTACTTGATAGTTTTCACACAAGACTAGAAGTTAAAAAATCCTAGCAATTACGCATTCAAAAATGCAGTGATGTTCTTTCAGCAATTTAGTCAATATGGCTTTGTTGTTGACTTCACATAAATTGCCTTTGCATTTAGTAAGCACATAAATGCAACCTGTACTTCACCCTTCAGAACACTTAAACATGTGTTGTTCCAGGCAGTGCTATTAGGCCATTCCAAGTGGAATGTTTTGCATTATTCTTATGCCACGCAATTTGAGTTTGCAGATGGGTGAGGACCCATTAAAAGGTTAAGTGTTTATTTTTAGTTGAACTGATGTTGTCTAGACTGAGATACACACATCGAAAACATCATCTCTCCATTTAATCTTTAAGTTGCAGCTTTTAAATAGTATCTTTTAAAAACTTAGATCAATTCATGCATCTACCGGGGAAGAGCAAACATAATGTGAAGTGCATGTTAGAACTTGGCAAACTGTTACCAACTCATTTGTTTATTGTGCATTTATTGTGTCAAACTCCTCCTACGAGGCCAAGTTATTTGCTCATCCAGTCCAGTGCTGTCAGCTCTGAGCAGTATCTCTGGTGAATGTTGCCCGAGGACAACATTTCTCAAATACCATTTTACAGCAATCTGTTGCCAAATTTTGTTGGTGCTGTCCAGGGAATTTCAAGGAAATACATAAAAGGGATTTGTGTATTTCTATAATTTAGACATTATAGGTACCTCAACTCTACCAGAGAATCATAGCAGTCTGTCATATGACCAGCTCTCTGTATTTTTAGAAATATAACAAGCAAGCAAAAACCAGAGGTGCCTATGGGTAATATTAAAATTAATTATATTATAGGAAGATACTGGGAGGTCTGCAAAATATTTCAATTTTGATCATGTTTCAAATGTGAAATGCTCTATTTTGAATGCAAGACATAGAAGTACAAATAACCCTCAACTACAATGGGGATAGGATTTTCCATCACTAAGCAATGTGGTCATTAAATGAGTTGTGCCTGGTTATATGTTTTGTTTTTTTGGCTATGGTTGTTAAGTATATCACACAGACATTAAGCGAATCCAGCTTCTAGCTTTGCTTGTTGGAAGCCCCTTGGGAAGGTCAAAAATGGCAGGTGACCCTGGGATACTGCAACCCTCATCAATACATGCTGGTTGCAAAGTGCTCGAATTTTGATCACCTGACTGCCATACAGTATAAGTGCAAGAACCAGTCATAAGTCACCTTTTAGCACCATCTTAACTTTGAATACTCATTAAACAAATGCTCATAAGTCGAGGTCTACCTGTATGCCAAATTTAAAAAACCTTTTTTTTCTGCTTGAAACATTACCCAATTCACTGGAACAGTCTGTTTTACACTTCGAATGGTGACTTTAGTCTGGGAGTGCATCAAACAGTTTGGATTCAAAATGTTTTGTTAATGCAATTACTCCTCATATATTTAATAATTTTCTGTTCGGATCATATTGTAAATTACATTTTGTCTGCAGCTTTTGAAAGGGGACAGGATGGAATCTGTACTCCAAAGTCTGGAGAAGTTACACAGTTTTGTTCCCTGTTTCAAACCATAATTAATCTTGGTTACGTGCTTTGAATGTAGATCTTTCCTTAAGAACCCAAGAAGTAACTTGGGGAATGAGATTCAACATGTTTTCCAGCACTCTTAACAACTGAGAGGGAGCCCACAATGATCCACCTTTTCATTTTCTATCTTATTCTGTCATAAATGGACAAATTATATGATCAACTGCTGCACACACATATGCAGCTGTGAACCATAGTGAACATGATCCACTCTATAGAATAAATACTTTCAAATACATTCTGGAAATTTCATCAAAAAGCACCTGGTGCATAAGAACTTAAAACTAGTCTGCAAACTAGACCATTTCCATGAATAGCAGATGCATTTTGTGTCAACGTTTTAATTTAAACTTGTTTTGGAATTTGTGCCAATTGTTTCCTCTGTCAGCATCAAGAGTCAGAGAACTCATTTACCAACTGCTGAATTGCAGAACAAGGAACTGATCCGAAATAAGCACAACCTAAACTCAGGAGAGGGAGGAAATGGAGTAATTGAAGGCTACTGGTCCTGTCTACAAATAGCCACTCTTCATTTCATCTGACAGGCATTTATTAAGTGAAAAGAGTACCGGTACATGGGGCTTTCAAATACCTAAGTTTCTGTCCCCTGTAAACAAAGAAGTTGGGCTATTAAATCAGCATCCACTATAAGGGTCAAATCTGAGAAAGAAAAATAGCTGTTCTAACGCATCACAGTAAACTCCATTGCAATCATCAACAAAACTAGCTAATCTGTCTTAACTTCCAAGTGGGCCACCTGTGGTCCATAAAGCACCTTGCTCTAGAAATAAAGGGGAAAGCTGCTCCCAATTCTTGGCCCCGTTTTTCAAATGAAATACAATGGCATTCTCTTTCTAGTCAAACAAATATAATATTCTAAATAATATTTTCAATAATTCCCATGAAATGCAATGTTTACTATCCTTTTGGCCTCTGATCTTAAAACAGATCGTTTTGATGAAAATCCTTTTTTGCTTTCTTCTTTTGTTTTGTTTTTTTCTTCCAGAGGAAGCCAAAGCCTGCAACAGAGTTATGGATTTGGGGGTTTCGCCTGTTGGTTTTTAAAAAAGAGGTCCCGCTTTCAGCTATTAATCCTGTAAGCAGATCAGAGAGTGCCTTTACAGTTAAGGGGCAACTCTTACCCCACTCCCTTCTCTGCCCCTTTTAATCTCTCTGGTGGAACCAGCAGTTTCCGCAGCTTTCGATCAAATCTCCAACTCAATTATAGTCCTTGAAAGCGTCTGTCAGGCCCTTCATGCTGTTATTGCCGCCTCCCTGTTCCAGAAACTACAGAAACTGAACATTAAGGCTCAACGAGAAAAGGAAGGATCCATTTCTCAAAGACAGAGTATGCAGTTTTATTCAGCAAAGCTCCAGGTTTTATATCTTTTGCATGTTTCATGCAGGCCTTGGAAAGTTTTTTGCTGTGACCTTCCAGACAACTCTGGTCAAGATACATAATACCAGTCTATTAAATGAACCACTGGTCAAATTCAATATAAAGGCAGTTTCACACATTCATGCTTAGACTGGAAGAGATCACTGTTAACTACTGTTTTTGCTACAGCCTCATTCTTCTACTATCTCTTGCTGTGCGACACTGGTACAAAACAGGTTCAAAATCCATTAATGGAAAGCTTATGTAGCAAGGCTTCCTCATGTTTGAAGTCTCAGGAAAATGGTCTCTTGGGCAGCAAAAAAAATGAAAAGCCTGTTCATTTGCTGAGGTCTTTGAGAATTACAGGTCTATAAAGGTATTCTTTGACTTATGACCATTCATTCAGCAACTTAGTTACAGTTACAGTGGTTCTGAAAAAGGGAGTTACAATTAGTCCTCAAACTTACAACTGTTGTAGCAACACAGTGGTCACATGATCAAAATCCAGACACTTTACAGCCCACCCAAACTTATGATCACATGGGCACTTCAACTGCTCCCACCCATCCATCTCCCCTCATCTATGCTCTTTTGGCTACCTTGTCCTCCACAGCATCTACCACCCTAGCTGACCTTCTTGCTTCCACTGCTAACCAAGGCAACTGCTGGCCTCACAGCCATTTCCTTGCAAGACCTGTAGAAGATGGTCTCAAGTGGTCAGCAGCTGCCTCATGAAGGGACAGGCCAGGCCTTATCAGCATAGGGAGCAAGAAAACAGCGAAACCTGAGGCAGCACAAGTCTCAGAAGGCATAGTAGCAAGTAGCAGCTGTGGCTGAGGCTGGACTGAAACAGTTGTGGCTTCTAAGGGTGACAAGACATCCCCTTGCGCCTTGCTACTGGGCCAGACTGGGGCTAGGCTTCTTGGATGTAGGAGAGTGCTTGACAAAGGTTATGGGGAGGAATTAAAGGAAGCATCAGTTTAGAATCATTATGTAGCCACAAAAGAACAAAGTCCAGCCCTGCCCTCATTGAATGCTGTTAATGCTTATCTAGCTCTGTACAGATGCTAACCATTATTCTGAGGAGATTCCTCTGCATAAGCTGTAGTAATAAATCTAATTTAATTAGATTAAATTAATTTTAAATTTAAATTAATCTAATTAATCATTTAATTAGAGCCTTCACGTGTGGACCTGGGTGTTGTTGTTTTTTTGCACCTGACAATGCTGCACAGAGGCTCAAGGGCTTCTTGTAGTCTAGAGCCAGGGCACACTGAGACACCCCTTTGCACTGTCCTACTATACCAGGCTGGAGCTGGGCTTCACACTCTGAAGGGCTTTGAACTATGCTGCAGTTCACAGGTCTTGCAGCTCTAGAGCTGTGGTACACCAAGAAGTCCCTGAGCAGCAGTGTATTCTTTCCCCAACCTGCCTGAGCTCATGCCATACTGCAGCACACACACATCAACTAGCATGCAGCTTGTGCCAATCCGCCCAGGACCTACTGCAACCCCTGCAGTAACCCTGGCACTCCCTCCACTAAGTGAGGCAGTTCTGTGACATCACACTTTATGATTGCATAGTTTAGCAATGGAAGTTCGGGTCCCAATTGTGGTTTTAAATTAAGTACTACCTGCAATTAGGCTAGCTGCTGCTGCTGCTGCTATTCATTCTGTGGTTTTAGTATCTAATATGTAAAATAGATTTCTGGTAAAATAGATTTCTGGCAGTTTTACTGTTTTTGATAGACCTGGCATCAGAGGCCTAACTAGCCTCCTGCAGAGATTCCACTGTCAACCAGAGGGGTCCTGAGACATCTTTCATTTCCTAATGGAAATGAGGCCTACCAGATTCCTTTCCCAGGGGAAGCCTCAAGGCACTTGAAGAGGTAGAATGCAAGCTTCAGAAAAATAAAATGGAAAGCAAAAAGTGAGAAACCGACCAGAGGTCCTTATAATGATAGAGACAGCTCTTGGGCAATTTTTTATTTCCCAGTGGGAAATAAAAGACTTATGCAGTCTTCTACACTGATTTGCACAAAGCCTTAAATACCTATTGGCTAATCTCAGACAGCAGGAACTGGAACCTACACAACGCACAATCCTTTAAATCATTCCTGAGAGATGGCCATCTAGGCTCCATTTAAGAACCTCCATTAAAAGGGAGTCCATCATTTGTCTAGGTAAATTGCCTCACTATTTAAGTGCTCGTGTTGTTTTGACATTCCTTTAATACTTAATATCAACTCTCTCATCATCTCAAGCTGTCAAGTCTTTTCTTGATTTCCACACACAACAACAGGTCCACTGAGACAGCATGGGAATTATCTCCTATTTTTCGATCCTCTTACTTCATTTCTGTATTCATCCACTATTCTCAGCACCAATAAGAGAGATAAGAAAGGTATGGATCTGCTACTTACCAGCCCACAGAGAAAGAAGAAAACACTTCTGAAGAGAGACTTGGGAGAACTTCCTACTTTCTAATACTTCTCTATCTCACTGGTGCTGGCAAGAAAGATCTACCAAGAAAGAGTATGGGGCTCCCCTGTTATTTTATTTTCTTGTTTTGGTAAATAACTCTGGCAAATAGCTTTAACAGATATGAAAAAGTTATCCAAAATAGTATTTCAGGAGATTCTAATTATTTACTAATTTATTTTTACCCCCTATCAATGAATGACCTTATCTAGCAGTTTCATGAGGATGCTGAATAGAAGGGCTGACATACCAAGCCCTGAAACACCTCACATAAAAGATTGATTAAAAACACACATACATGAATCGCACTATATTCTGATCTGTTTGTCATTTTATTGTCTTAGTATTTTTTAATGGTACATACTGTTATTTTACTTGTGTCCTGTTTCTCTCTTTTTTGGCATGCCATGCAGTCTTGTTATATTTAAATAAAGAAACAAACCTAGGCTATATGTATGCATTATTTGGCTATAAACATTCAAGAAAAATACTGAGTAGGGTATAGAAAACATATATAAAATTACTGAAACAGTATTAGTTCTACAAAATAATACATATATTTTTTAAAAAATCCAAAAATGAAAGTTTCAAACCACCAAGCAGAAAAAATTCAAACTATTTTTAAAATTAACAGACAATAGATATATAACAACTATTATTTTTTAAACACTAAATTAGACCTTGCACACCTGAAATGATATTAATCAATACTTCCATTCAAAGAACCAAGGCTGAGAATGAGCAGTATCTTCAGTGCATGGTTTTAGTTCTCCACCTAAAAAAACTACAGGCAATGCCTGTTGAAACCTTTAAAATCCAAGTCCAAGAGGTTGGTGTAGGTAGGAGATGAACAGGCTGAGCCCAAGGGAGAAGTCAAACATGTCATAAGTCACAAGTCCCTCGCCCTGCAAGAGATCTAAGTCCAGCCCACCTTGAATGCCTCTCTTATCTCCTGCTCATTTTCTTTGATCACTAGTTGGTCAGATTGTTGTAGAGAGCATAAGCTTACATTAAAGCTTTATACTCATTTGATCTGCCTGAATCTCCTGATTTCCCCTGCGCTTGACACTTACTACATTCTAATGCTTCTGGCCACTTATAAGAAATAATATGCAAATTTGTTTTTCAGAAAATTTGCAAAATACAACTTTTCTTGTAGTATTTGGGATTATCTTGCTGCCACCTTGGCTTTATAAGGAGCACAGAGTTTCCTTTTAGACCCTGAGAACAATTGTGCTTCGTTGTATAACTTGTTTTGCTTACATTCCTGTAACTTTCATTGAAGTCACCCCTGGAAGCAAATCTTTATCCAAATAAGAGGATTTTTTTACAACCAACAATAAATGAATTGCATGGAATCTTCTGGAGCCTGTAAAATTAAGAACCATTCATATTTAATCCTATATTATGCCATGAAATAAAATAGTGTTGCTATTTGATTCCCTAATGGTATAATGTTTGAAATACATTGGCAAGGAAGTCAAGAAGTAACTATGACAATAATTATTAAATTAACAAACAAGAATGGAATACTACAAATTTCTTCAAACTGTGAACTCCAACCCTGGAAAACAATTATAAGTTGCTTATATTTTTCATAAGACATATCTAGATGCATGCCTTGAACCTTGGCTAAATTTGATAATGGTCAAGGTGAGGGGTGTTGTGAAGAATTATCATAGCATCAGAAAGATAAAATTACTAAAAACCTGAGGTGAGATGGACCCTAGCTGGTCAAGAGACAACTGGGTTTTTATCCTGTGAAATCATCAGGGATCAGTTTGTTAGTCTGCAACTCCTGAGGAAGTGGATAGGGCTTATGGTAGTGTCATTTCTCCTTTGGATTGCTACCCTTTCTGTTTGGTTAAAACCTCTGATGAGGTGACAGGTTGGATTCCCAATTAATGTTTCTTTGGTGAGGGAATGTTTCCATTTCCTTTGAAACAGGCTGCAGTGCACAACCTACTCAGAAATCTTTGATTGATCCAATTATTATCCACTGTAGGTTTTGGACCAGAGTTCGGCACAGAGCGTACACTAATCAAATGTATGGATGACCAGAACTGGGGGGGGCACAACTTCTTGGTCCTCAGCCTTTCAACACTGTTAATGGTATCATTCTGGTCTGGCTCTGAAGGACTGGAGAGGGAGGCATTGTTCTTGGGTGGTTCTCCTTTTTTTAATGATATTGGGTTTTGTCAGTGGTCGGGGAGGGGGAAAAAGTTTGCTAGAGACTTGTGCTTTGTGGAATGCCCCAGGTTCTCTATTCTTCTCTTGAACATTTACATAAAACCACTGGTGAGGTCATCCATTGGCACAAGGTCATATATCTGTCAGTACTCCTTGATCTCAACTTTCATGGAACGTGTAGGTGGTAAGTGTAGTGAGAAGAGCCGTTGTATCCCTTCCTGAGCCATTCAAACTAGATAAATTATCCATGTCTTGTTTACATTTCATCTTAACTACTTACTATTCCGTTATTTAGGATTTGCTAGAAAAGCTCTACTGAAGATGTCGCAATTGTCAAGAGATATATTTTGTTGGTGTGTGTGTATGTGGGGGGACTTTATCCTGCATTACTTCCTGATCATAAAACATACTCCCAAGGCATTATGTCTCATACCTTTGTTCTGTCAGCATTTGAAAAATCCATCAAGAAATTATTCTTTCTCCAGACTTCAATGGTTTTATTTTCAATTTTAGAATTAATGTTAATCTGTGTTTTCATTCTGTATTTTCTTTTAACATCTGTCAACTGTTTTTAGTTGTCACCAGGTTACAAAAGTGTGGTATAAATCAAATAGCCAAATAAATTACATAGGAAATCTAGTCTGCAAAGAAAAATTACAATATGCATGACATGCATTGTTTTACCTCTTAGTCTGTATTTATACTCAAACCACTAGTCCAACATTAGATAACATAAATTGGATTACAAACAATCTGACCTACCAGAAGATTAGCACAGTTGGACACTTCTGGGAAAAATGTCAACAAGATACAAAGAAAGAACTGCCAGAAAGTGAACATTAAAAAACAGAACTAGGTTTTGATACATCTTTCAAAGCTCAATCTTACTTTGGCTTCATAGAACTCTTCTAATTTCCATTCAGCTTTTTTTCCTTTTTGCTAGATGTTGCTGTTCATGACTTTCTCAGGAACCAATAAAAGGAAAACAATTGTCTCAGCATTTAACATACTGCCAATGTGGCTTCTACAGTTTCAACTTGGCTTACGTGGATCACACTGGGGTATTAAATGGGTCTTGCAAAATATCATAGGGGCACAGAGTTCTTCCCTTAGCCAGAGATTCAAGTACATTTGTGTGTTTATCTACCCATCTCTCCAGATGTTGTGAACATTATTTTTATTTGTAGAGAGTTCTTTCAATTCTGGATGCTTAAAACAGATGGTACCTCATATAATATGTCTTAATTGTGGAAGGGAATATTAAACAATCCAGAAAAAAAGAAAACTCTAGACAAAAATTTATCTCACTCATGCACATGTACAGTTTCTTCTACTATTGAACAGAGCATAATTGCTTCCATTGCCAAGTGTATCTAACCATGTTCAAATTCTGCTATTAAAATAAAAGTTTTGCTATATTTTGTTTATTAATTAAGATTAACATACCCATTCCTGGGCTCTTCCATCTGACAGCCCACTTGCTGATGGAAACTCCTCCCCATGTTGGAACTGGAAGACTTCAGTCTGTAGGATAGGTGTGGCCAGGTCTTGTAGACCTTAGGAATTCATGGCCTCCATAACATCAATAGTTTGTCTGAGGTCATCTCAGTTCCAACATATGTAAACAGCCATGTTAGCCCTGATTTTCACTGCCAAACTGTTGTATGAGTTCTGGACATGGTAAAATCACTCCCGAGCAGCTTCCCTCTGCAATCATAGGTGGCTTCTTAGTTTTCAAAGAACCTCTGGGAGATGAAGCAATAGAAGCAAATCTGTAGTGCATGTAAAAAATAATTAAGACTGAATTTGAGCATGGGTACATACCCAAGCTGAGGTCTCCTCTGTGGTGATATTTACTTCTCTTATTACATTCACAAATTGTCTATTGGTATTTTTTTTGGGTGGCCAACTCCCTCTTGAATAGAGCCACCATGTTGATTTATTGCCTGGCTAATGTGATCAGTTTGCTTAACACTTTTGCCAGTTAAGTCACTCAAATTCACTTTGATCTGGACTCCATTTAGATGGGGTCTTGGATGGAACACTGTCTTGCCAGGTTATCTCGGTTTCCATTTGCTTTGTTACCTCTGGGGAAATGGATAGAATGCTCTATATGGAGCTGTCCTTAAAGACCACCCAGAGGTCTCAGTTCATACAAAATTCAGTGGCCCAGGTGTTTATAGATTTTGAACCAGACGCCACATATTATATCTATTTTGTGATCCCTGCACTAGCCTCCTCTTAGCTTAGCCTCTTCAAATCATCTGGCACTCAATTGTCCAAGATTTCTCAAAGACAATACATAACTAATAATACATAATTATAAGCTACTTTTTGTTGATGCCCTTGTATGAAAGTAATCTGACCCTGGAAATTTAATCTCATCTTCTTACTTGTTGAAGAAGATTATACCAAAATAGAATTCAATAGCTTCTTGGGATTTTTTTATTTTTATTTTTTTGGGTGGGAAGAAGTTGGTTACGTGTTAGCATTTTTCAATTTCAACTGAACAGCTGGTTTATTCAGTCTTTGCTTTTTACTCTGAATGTGTCTAATGAAGCCTTTTTTGTTATTGTTAGCATCCTTCTGTAACTTATTCTGAGCATGTGTTTTTGAACCCCACCTCTATAGTTCTGAGTTATCGCTCAATACTCTTGTAAACTGGTTCATTTTTCATTTCCTATATGCAGTATTTGTTGTTTTTTCAGATCTTTTTTATGCCTGATATTATTCTTTTTTTGTGTGTGGAATGAAAGGATGGATGGATGAGAATATCAACTGATCCCCCAAGCCCTTTTCTGACATTTTCGTGTCCATGGTGATATAATTGTATATCTTGTCTACAGTATCATTTGCTCCCACATGTATTAGCATGAAGAAATAATTATCCATGGAGTGGAAAACTTTTGGAAGATGTTCTGTCATGTCCCTGATCCTTGCTCCTGGCTGTTGATAATCTTCACAGGCAAATGGGGTCAGTCAATAACTCATACTAACAAATCACCAACTTTCATGATTCTTCTTTGTCTTCTTATGAGGCACAGTTGTAGCCTCTCTGCCCTTTAGGGATTGATCATCTTGTCTTTTTTTCTTCCTTTGAACATTCAAAGTCTGTTTCATTGACAAGGACCTGAACACTGCTTTGGCATTCATGTATTATACAATATCTTCTAAAGAACTTGTTTGTGGATGTCTTTCTGTTTTCAACTCCATGGATAATTAATTCTTCATGCTAATACATGTGGGAGCAAATGATATTGCAGAAAAGATGTACAATTATATCACTATGGACATGAAATTCTTAGAAAATTATTCCACTTCTGGATTCTCTTCCATATGGAGAATTACTTCCTCTATTTATGTTGTAGTACTTCCTTTGTTTGATTTCTGAGCTACGTGTGAGTCTCCCAGAGTCTTGTATTGATATGGACAATTATAAGGGGGTCAAATTTCCTGGAGATGTTTCATCTATAATAAAATGTTAGGTGTTCCATGCATTTTCTTAAAGTTTAATCTTATTATAAATTTGTTAGTGGACAATTTAAACTATAGAACTTTTCTTAGTTATGTAAAATCAAAAGGCTTGTTTTTTCTCCATAATTATTATGTTACCATTGCTATTTATGTTTGTTTAAAGCCCAAACATATGAAACAGACTTAGTTCAACAAAACCTATTTCTCTTATGTACTATTCTTTTTTTGAACATAGTGATGTTAGATTCTTAGCAATTAAAAATCAAACCATCATGACCTTTAACATTACAGAGCAAGAACAGGCTTTGGTTGATTTAGTTTTATTCCACTTAACATTTTCCCCACCATAGAATGGAATTAAATCCTGAGATCAGTTTTGATGTACTAGGCAGCTCCTTAATACCAATGTTAAAAGACAAGTGGGAAGGTCAAAAAAAACCTACAACTCATCAAATGTGTAATGAGAAAATGAGAATCTGTCCCGTTATATCTGTCTCAGGAATGTATTTTATCTTGAAATATACAAGAAAGCTAAATTTGTCGTCCCCCACCTCCCACCCTCTTCTTTAATTTGTTTGATAAAGAGTCTTTCCCAATAAAATTTTGCCATGGCAACAAATCAAGAGAGACTTGCTGACATAAATAGTACCACTGTTGAAGATTTCACATACAGTACTCTAACTGCAGCTTTAGTGCGCTTCATTGCATGATTCCAGTCTTCCCCAAAACTGGCATCTTCTTAAAATTGTAGTTCTAACATATTTGGCTGGCTAAGTCTATTGTAACATTTAGGAATCTTTAAGAGAAAACTTAAAGTAAACTATGATAACTTATCAACATACCCCTCTTTTGAGAC
>NW_015388012.1:134060-140350 GCF_001527695.2 Protobothrops mucrosquamatus | reverse complement strand
GTGGAAAAATAGTTTAAAATCCCACTTCTTATTCAGTGGACATATGATCCCACTCAAAAAAAGAGGGAGAATCAACTGCTTTAGGAGAAACAGGGCAAACAGCCTCGAGGCAGGAGCAGGAAACAATGGGGGGTTGCCAGTTCTACAAAAGGCCACCATCAAAGTTCCAGCTGGTTATGACTTAACTGTGCAGGATGAAGGGATAGAAAGAAGGAACATTTTCAGTTGCATTTTTTTAGAAAGACAAAGAGCTCAACTGTAAAACTGTAACAGCCTGTACTAATTTTAAAACCTTCAAATGCATAAAAAGGAAGAAAAGATTCCATTACTTTTCTGGTTCCAAGATGGCTTAAGGCAGTGCTTTCTGCACTTTTTTTCATTACCCAAAACCACTTATCAGAAAGTTCTTTTTATCCATTATAACACTTTTAAGTTGATTTAAAGGTCTCTGTTGTCAATGTGTAATGAGTTGCCCCCCAAAAAACACTACTTTTTATCCTATTTTGAGTAATTTACCCAGGTTTGGGAAGCATCAGCTTAAGGGAAAGAAATATATACTTCTACCTGTAGAAATCCACTCTGAGCCTTTGTGATATACAGACCTCCAGACATAAAGATGCTGGCACATTCAGGCAGGCCAAGAGAGGTAAATATTGTCAGACCTCAAAAATCTCTGCAGAAAACCCCAAAGCTGTCACAAAAGCATCTCCAATGGTGATGCTTTCAGGCATGGAAGAATTAAGACAGGATTGAGTCAACTGACCTCTTGATGATAAAGAAAGCTAGGAAATTAATGACTCAAAAAACCTTTTTGGCATTTGTTCCAAAAATGCCTTAAGTCAAAGCACAAGATCCTACAACCAAACCAGAAGCTTGGGAAGGAAAAGAGAGGTAGGAAAGATAGAGGAGCCATAAGTAAAACAGTCTGAGTTTGCTAAGCACACAATCATTACAAGAATCTATTTGTGAGACCACAAAAGTACAACTCTGAACCTCTGCAGAGAACAGGTTTCATTCTGGAAATACATCGCTTCTAGATAGCTGACTTTGCTATGAAAAAAATGACGAGTATGGCCAGGATGGCACAAGCTGGTTTCATTAACTGAGTGGGTGCAGTTGGAGAAAAGCTTTATTCTAAGAATACAGTATTACAGTTGCACATGTGTTCTGCTACAATATCTTTATCCTTCATCACACTAACTTTAACCATGACCTCAGAGATTGATTAAAGCGTAATCCATTTAAGTCAAAGATTGTGTTGCTTGGGTTACTGTGCTCTGCTCCAAGGCATTTGTGTCATCAAATTCTGTAGGGCATTCTGTAGCATGTTCAAATACTATTTAACATCTCTGCAAAAAAAAAAAAATTGGGGCAGCTTATTCCAGCATTGCCTCAGCTGCTCCCATCCACTAATAGCCGCATTGATTTGGGATGCAGCAGAATGTAGCAGGATATTTTGGTCAATGTAAAAGAAAACTATTCGTTATAAAAGCAGGGAAAGACTCATGCCTTGGCAGCCCTATCCATTGGTGGCAACAGCAACAATGTTACTAAAAAGAGTTTGGAAATGTCGAACACTGAAATGGAATGAATAATATTACATTTAGGCACTACTACTCTAATTTCTGCACTTTCTGACTTTGACTCCATGGTACACAAATCCTACTTCTCCTTTAACTGAAAGATCCAGTTAGATCAGAATGTGTTGCTGTTTAATCCTGCTGAAAAAGTGGACTTGGATAAATGTATGCATACTAATCATCGAACAGGTGTATATTAATCATTTTAATTAATTAATTGATTAATTAAAGCTACAATGTAGGGAGGATTGTAATAAGAGAATCTGAGATCTCTTTAGTTAGCTGTTTAAGTACCACAAATGAGCAATTTCAAAAATATTCTTCCATTTTCCTTTTATCAATAAGCTTTATTTAGATTTGATATATAATCAATAGATGATATCAAATACAAGTCTATCCTTTGCCACTGCTCTATGTACATATGTAGCCATTGCACAGTAGCTAAAACATCATTACTTTAACTTTACCAATCTAGCATTTTGCAGCTGTACCATGTTTCTAATTTATTTACTACATTTAGTTAATATTAAAATTAAGTGTAATTAATTATTACATTACAATCACGCTTAATGCTTTTCATCTTCTTCCCCATTCAAAATTAAACACAATTTTGGAAAGAAGCAGTTCTGAGGGTTGTGCCCAAGAACTTTCAGGGGCTGCATGAGGCCTATATACTCCGCATTAACTCATAATATGGTCTGCATGCTTTTATATAGCAATATATGTGAATTTATTATGTAAGTAATAGACCCTCATGGCTTGCTTAATAATCCATAACTCTATTATCATGTCTTAAAAGTGATATAAAAAACAGTGTCTCTCTTTAGCTAGATAACCCAAATTCAAAAAGAAATTGAAGTTTAAGTATTTCCTTATGTTTGACTCCAGCACATTATTATTACAAATACAAATTTTAGATGTTTGGTAACTATAAACACTAACAACCACTGATATTTCCCTTAATTTAAGATATTCTTGTATAAGAGCAAGTTAATATAATTCAATTTTCTGACAATAAATCCCTTGATAGTATAACCCTATTCATGTTTATATATAAATGAGTTCCAGCAAACTCCTTTGGATTTACTTCCAAGCAATTATATGTAAGATTGAAATCTCAGTTTACTGTGGTTTGAATTAAGATACTTTCTTCCATTGACTCTGAATCTACTACCAATTTATTTTAATGTTTTAGGAAGTCTTATAGTATCTCCCGCGCACCCATTTCTTTCCCTTTTGATCATCTTATTTGTTAATTATGGTAGCTATGGATTGAATTTAAGACTACCACTATCCCTTCTGTAGGAGGTGGAGCCCCAAAGCAGTTGCGTTTCATGCTGTACTAATCATAGGGAAAATACATTAACAATGAGTAGCCCAATCATAAATAAGCAATTTTAAAGAGTATTAAATATTATTGTGAGAATTCCATGTAAAACCCACGCAGGAACACTGTTGTTTTCATTACTATAATTCAACAGCAAAGCTTTCCCCCTAGCTATTATATAGGCACTGCTAAACTCAGTGGTAAATGACCTTTTTTCTGATCAACTCATTTTCTTCTTAATAATTCTGTGGAGACCTCATTATCAGTACAATTGTAATTTTAAAATCAGGCTACAAGAACACATTCTTCTTAACTTAGAACAGACTCTTGGCTTCAGCTACAGAACCTGCATCTTTTCCTAGCTTCAACTTCATTCACAATTACCAGCAGTGAAAAATAACTGCCCATATGGACATCATGACTATGAATTCATTCACTTGCCCCGTATATTTGTAACTGAATGAATAGGTTGCTATTTTCTGTTTGGGCAGATTTTTGTTCCTTTGTCATTTCACTGGGATGAGTAGCAAATAGTTGTGCTGATGTTAGAAAATTAAATGCATGTTACTATCTGAGAATCCCTACATCGGCTTAGTGTCAATATCGTTATTTTGCTTAAGTGGAAGTAAGAGAATTAGCTGGAAGGCATGACACCTAACTGCATACATAGCTGGCTCCAAAATTGGACTCAAAGAGTGCTCATCAAACTGGAGAGGTAACCAAGTGGTGTGCCACAAGAATTATTTTCAACTCTTCAATGTTTCCATTAATCATTGGAGGCTGGAAGGAAAGTTTATTAAATTTGCAAATTCCGGTTGTCCTTGACTTGCAGCCCCACAATTGTTGTTAAGTGAAACGTTTGTTAAGTTAGTTTTGCCCCATTTTATGACCTTTCTTGGCACAGTTGTTAAATGAATCAGTTGCCAAACATCCAAATTTTATTCACATGACCGTGGGGATGCTTAATAGTGTTAAGTATGAAAGTATGAAAAATTTTCATGACTCTTTTTTCAATGCCATTTTAACTTTAAATGGTCACTAAATGAACTGTTGTAAGTTGAGGACTACTTGTAAAGAGGCTGTTTTAAAAAAAATAAGAAGAGCTAAGATAATCAAAATTGTTAAATAAACTGAGAATTGTCTTTGTTGTTTAGGGCTATATGTATAAAATTATACACCTTTACACGGAAGCCACTCATTTGTTCAGTTTAAAAAACTCCTACAAACCAAATATTACAATGTTATTGGAGTAATCATTTCTTATAATGTTTGTAGAGAGCCAGGAGGAAACTAGTTGACATGCTCTCTGAATAATCTCAATTTTTATAAAATAACTTAGAATCCAGATTTTGGCTTTTCTATATATCAATGATAACTTGACAGAGCTATAAAGAAATAAAAATAATTTAAAATTTAAAAGTTATCTATCAAATTGCAAGCTTGTAAGGAAACAGTGATCCAGGCACCATTAATTGTTAACAAAAGAATTGAGAGAGGAATAATTTTTTAGATTACAACAAATTTCTTATCAAAAGAAAATATTCACAAACTGACCAGGATTGAAAGCCTTCTGAGAAAGACAGATCAGAGTGGGTCAGTTTTCAGACCACTTTGGATTTCTTTTTCTTCTGTATTTCCTTTATCCTAAACAACCCACTTCTGGCTGAAGCTGGATTTCAGGAACACTACAATATTCATTGCATGTTATCTTGCTGGATCAACATCACAGGTTTCTCAGTATACAAACTAAATCTTTTATTTGTCTGTTCATCCATCTGTCCGTCTGTCCATCTATCCACCTATCCATCTATCATACTGCCCATCTCACTGGAGGCGACTCTAGGCAGCTTACATCCAATTAAAATACATTGTAAAACATTAAAACAATAAATAGGAATCTTAAATTCTAAATTCAGTTAAAATAAAACTGACCCAGATGCAAAGAGAAGGGAGCAAAGTGTCCACTGTGAGGCAGTGGGGTATCTACTCCATTAGCCACCTCCAAAATGCTACACCTCCACTGGGGCCCCAGGCCAATTGGCAGTGCAATGTCTTCAAACCTTTTCAGAAGGCCAAGAAAATGGGTGAGATTTTCACCTTGGGGAGGAGCATGATGTTGCAGAGGTCAGGCACCACAGCAGAAAAGGCTCTTTTTCTGGACCCAGCCAGCCGAACTTCAAAATCTGTTGGCTGGCGGGGTTCGCAGCACATCTGCATTTCAATGCAGAATTTCTCCTTTAATATCTTAAGTTAATTGACAACTTAAATGCCTTCTTAGAAAAGGGAATGCTTGAAATACTAGCTGTAAAAAAGTCACATTTTAAAATGCCAAAATAAGTAGATTCCAGCTAATTGAGACTATTCATTTAAGTGATGTCATTTCAAGAGTACATTCTACTGCATTAAGGGAGCCTGAGATTGAATCAGACAAGCAACTGTTAACACTGTAAAAAGAAAGAGGGAGCTGAAGACAGCTGCAGAAAGAATAAACTAAGAATGAGAAATTAGCAACTATGTGCCAGCAATATGCTAGCTCTCCATGTTCAAATTACAGTTTAGGCTGAACTACAAAGACTATAATGGAAATGATATAATGAATTTATAGTCTTTGCTTGCTTTGCCCAATGAATTGGTTATATAACTTATATAATCTCTCTCTCTGTCTCTCTGTCTCTCTGTCTCTCTCTCTCTCTCTCTCTGTGTGTGTGTGTGTGTGTGTGTAAAATTTCATCATCATTCTACCCATTGTCTATCCACTGCCAGATGAAGGCCTCTTCTGCATGTTTCCAACCAATACGGTCTTGAGCTTTCCTTTGCCAGTTGGGCCCGCAATACTTGCTAATATTGTTGCTCCATCTTGTTTTAGGCCTCTTTTGTGGACGCTTTTTATCAGCTGCCAACCGTCATTGGATTAGCATGGCAAATTATAGTCTATTCCTTCATCATGTCAATACAACCACGTTTATATAAAGCTCAAGGGCACGGTGTTTTTAAAGCCAAGGGCCACTTTGAGTAACAAGTCAGGAACTGTACTCCAAAACATAAGTACAGTTTATTTAATGATCACTTGTTGAGCAACCATTCAAAATTACAATGGCACTGAATGAGGAGACCTAAGATCTGTCCACATACCGTAGTTGCAGCCGTTGCAGCATACCTATGGTCAGGTAGAGGTTGTAAATCAAGGACTACCTGTATTGATACAGAGATACTATAAGGGGAGAGACCCCCATGTAAGGTGCTCTGAACTCTCAGAGAAAAAGGAGGATATAAATACAATCAATAAACTGTTCAAATGGGGCAAAGTGATCTTTGACTAATGTCAGAAATTAGAATTGTAATTTCTCTATAGAAGTGGCAACACAAATCACTTTCTGGAAATT
>NW_015388012.1:129504-131973 GCF_001527695.2 Protobothrops mucrosquamatus | reverse complement strand
ATTAGAAGAAACTTTATCTCTCCTTCTCATCTCTGGCATATTTCCCTACTTTCCCATACTGAACTCCTGGGAGGGGTTTCAGTTAGCTACTTTACTACTTCTGCAGTCTTAAATATCTAAAAGAAAAGGGTATTTGGAAAAGCCACCCAAGTATCTAGATCTGGTAATCCCCAGACTCTGTGCATTTATTTTCCTTAGTTATTCTTGCATCTCTTTATGCCAAACCTTAGTTAATACCATAATTGCCCAGGATAGGAGGCAAGACACAAGAATTTTAGAAGATCATAGATGATAGTACAGTTACTTGGTTTCAAAAGATGCATTACCATTTTTGAGCCGTGGCGGCACAATAGTTAGAATGCAGTATTGCAAGCTAATTTTGCTGACTGCCAGCAGTTCGATTCTCATCGGCTTAAGGTTGACTCAGCCTTCCATCCTTCTGAGGTCAATAAAATGAGGATCCAGACTGTTGGGGGCAATATGCTGATACTTAGAGAGGGCTGGAAAGCACTATGAAGCTGTATATAAGTCTAAGTGCTATTGCTATTATAACTGTAAATAAAATGTATATTCACTTATTTTTCTTGTGAATATTAGCTAAAATAGTTAGCTGTAACAGAAATATTCAACACACTCTCTTTCATCTATATGGAGATTTATATTAATTTGCATTTATCTTAATTCCATCAAAACTTGACTGATCAATTGAATTGTTAAAATGATCAAAAGGTAAAAAAAAGTACAGTATCTGTAAATTGGTAGTCACTGGGAGTTCAGTGTGAAGAGGGAAGCAACTGCAGGAAAGGGGGCTAAGCTTTTCCTAACTTTTTTTTAATCATACTTTCTTCTAAATTATTTTAATTCTTGAAAATAGAAACAGAATCAGCAGGGGAAAAAGATGGAGGAGATATTTGAGACAAGAACACGGTGCAAAAAAAGAATGAATGAACACCTTTCAAGTTTAACTACATTACATAAAACAAAAATCAATTCTGTAAAACAATTATATGTCCAATTAAAGTTGAATACACTTTGAGGCACATCTAAAAACTCTATGATTGATATGTTACCCCAGAAAACATCCAATTTCTCATTACCATCTACCTCTAAGTATCTCATTTTTCACCAGTATTGGTAAATGGATATCTCAGAATTTGCAATTTACACAAAATTCTCAGTTGGCTAGAAAGATCTCTGAAGAATATAGAATATGTGGCTTTAAAAAACACAAATAAGAAACCAATGAGATTTTCACAATATCAGCAAAGAAATATATTCATGCCGGCACAGCAGCAATATATAATTAAAAACTTCACATTTATTTAATTGATAAAAATGTCAGTGTTCCAAAACCTATATTCTATGCCTCATAACTTTGTCTTATCCTATTATATTTTACTTTCTAATCAAAAATTAGAAAATTAAGATTATAAATGAATTTAGTTGCAAATGTAACTAAAACAATATAGAAATCTCATTAGGATCATTTGCCCAGTAGTCCTAAGGAAGATAAAGTCAGAAAAGGGTCATCTAGGGCAAAATGTAAATTAAGTAAAGACATGCTCAGGGCTCCTCATAGCTCTGGATATTGGTCTATCATTTGTTATGCTGACTTCAAAGCAGTTAACTCCAGCAAAATTCTGTCTATGTTCCCTTGTATCATCTTTGCCAAGGGCAAGGATGGCAGTTTCTGAAAAGGGCTTAATAAATTTTCATCTACCACAGAAAGTGTGATGATGAGACCTCTCTGTGCTGGATGTAGTCTTGGAAGGCTTTTAGCCCGATATTTCATTCAAACAACAATAATCACTTAAGTACCATCTACAATGGGTTTTGTTTTCACTTGAATTCATTGAAAATTCCATTAGATTTCCAAGGTTTCAGTTTCTATAATGCTGCTGTAATAATCAAAAGCAATATGATTGCCTTTTATGGTTATTGTAATAAGAGGCTTCTAGGTAAAGGAAACAGGAAGAAATGGGCAAAGGAGTAATTCTTTTTGCTTGTTCCTGATGACCGCTCATCCAAATAATTGACTGTTATAAGCTTCAAAGCTATGAACAAAGGAAGCAATCCATCCTCTGAAGCAGAGCTCTTTCCCCTTGCCCCCTGATCACTTACAGGTCAAGTTCTTCCAATCTCCATCTCCTTGATTATATACCTTTTGTATACAATGATAAAGTAGCCGATCAAGAAGACAGATGAATTTCAGGGGTTGTTGCATACTTAAGGGAAAAAAGAATAAGCCAATTATATCTGCACACATTTCAACTTCCAACAAAAAGTTAACAGAAGACAGGAGACCATGACTTTGTACATTAGATAGCATCAAGGCCCTGAAACCTCGGAATCCTCAAAGATGCCAGAAAGGAAAAAAGCAATCCCCCAAAAAAGCTATTGTATTTTATGTTAGCCAATATGTGAACCTGTTCCACAAATAAGCCTATATAAAAAAAATACTTGTTAAAA